>NC_056741.1:891463934-891556434 GCF_019279795.1 Protopterus annectens | reverse complement strand
ATGAAAGTGTATAAGCCCCCTGAATAACTGTTATATCAGCAGGGCTGAACCTCACCTGTAGTAGCAGCAAAAATAAAGTATACTTATGTTAAATTACTATGACCAATGATATATGCAGGGACATTCCTTTATAGGTTCATAGGTGTGTACTAGGCTAATGGCCCTGGACCCTTTACAAGCCTAGCCCAAAAAAAATTCTCAGCCACCATGCCACCTGTTGTTAGTTCACAGTGCCCCTATCCAGTAGTGCAACTGGAGTGACCCCTGTGGAGAACTTTCTATTACCCATTAGTTGAGTAAGTACATTTTTCTTCTGATTATCTCTCAGTAGCTTGGACATCCAGATGCCAGAATACCTACAAATGCCTAACCTTATGCTCGCAGCATAAACTTGTGCACAACTTGCTTAGAAATTGGCTTGTGCGTTTAAAAAATGTTATAGCTATGGGGGCAGCATTTAAAAATGATTAATACAACTGAGAGGTGTAGCTAGCTATTCCTTATCCCGGTGCCATTCTCCTGATCTGGCACCTGCCCAGCTTAAGTTTAAGAGTTTAAAAAGAGCTCCTCTTTCTCTCCTTCTCTCGTTTTTAACTATAACAAACTGCTGGCTGCATTTCTCAATGCTGGTAGGCATTGAAGACTGATTCCCTAACACTTCTCACGTATGGTGACTCATCCTTCACCCTACCATTGCTATGCCTCTATTTTCTATATGTGAGGTATACTGGGTTAGCAATATGAGGCTGTGAGTATAAATTTGAATTTTCTGACTTAATTCTTGTCTGTACCAATAATTCTTTGAAGAGCTATACTGTATTATAATCATGTAGTCACTAGAACATCAGGAGTGTGTAGTAGTTAAAAAATATCTGATTTTGCAGAAGGAAAATTAGAGCAAAAGGACCAAACAATTGTCTTTGGGTATAAAGTATAATGTGCTAGAAACAACATGTAACAAGATAATCAGTTTGGGGGTATTTTAGTAGTAGAATAAAAATACATCTTACATTAATATAAATAAAAACAGCAAATATGAACTGCCAGTATGGAATGGGGATGCATTATTTGGGGTTAGTGGATGGGGGAATAGGAGAGAAAAGCCTTGTTATTCATGTACTGTGGACTGGAGGAAAGTTATTTTCTTGGAGAGGACATACAGACAATCCATAGCAACAAGTATGTTATATAGGGTTGATACCCCTTCGTGCAGTTAATTAGAACTGCACAAAGGGGTTTTTGCATAAGCAAGGTACAAACCATATTATACACCTTTATTTTCAGATCACATTTTAGTGCAATTTAGCTTACTATGATGGGATCAATTTGTTTAGCAAAACACTGTGTTTCAGTTAGATACTCAAACCTGTTTTTTTTTTGTTTTGTTTTTTTTTTTTTCTTTTTCAGTTCAGGCACATAAATATGTCTAAGTGCAATCTCTTTGCAAGCCAGATTTGGAGATTCACTATGAGATGAAGCCACTCACATTTAACTGCACATGGCTTTGCAGGTTTGCAAAGTCACACTGAGAGGTTCAAGTTTAAGTTTGGAAGCCTAGAGTAAATGACTGCATGTGTACTAAACCTGCAGGTTTTTGTACCCACCTAGAATGAAACAAAGATAAAATGGCTGCAACAATTGGCAAGAAAACAGCTTTTGCTCAGCATTTGTAGAAGAATGGAAATAGTAAACAATAGTGCAACAGCACAGACAGTGCATATATTCAGTAGTGTAGCTAGGGTGGGGTGAGAAGAGAAACTGCCCTGGGTGCAAAGTGTTTAGGGGCCCAAATCAGCCAATCCCAATCTCTCTTTAATGCAAATGTGTTTGTGTCAAACCTGAGCACTGTAGCACTATGTGCGTGGTCTAAATTGTAGCAAGCAGTTTGCTACACTTTAAAAGTAAAATAAAAAAAATATTTTAACTAAAACATATGCAACATAGCACTCTGCCTTTGCAGGGTATAAACTGTATAAACTGTTTGCTACATTTATACAAGCAGTTTGCTACAGTTTAAAAAATATTTTTTATAAACTAAAACATGAGCACTAAAGTGCTCTGTGCAGGCAGGTATATACTGTAGCAATTGTTTGCTACATTTCAGCAAACAGTTTGCTACAGTTTAAGAGAAGAAATGTTTTGTTTTTTTAAATAAAATATGTTAAAGCATAGTGGTTTGTTGGAGAGAAATGGAGTCAAATGAAAGGGCACATTAGTAAGACTAAGGGACGTACAATCAAATTGCATCATTGTGGAAGTACTACTAACTTAATTAACATGTTATGCCATTCTTTTAGGTGACTCCTTGGCATAGACAGATAGAATCTTGATGATGACCTAAATAACTCAGGTTTGGGTAGTGACCCTCAAAATCTAGCAGGTAGCAGAGAGGGAAAATATAGCAACAGAGTAGTGCCCACTAACTTATCCTTTGGGGAAGATGGAGGTATGTATGTCTCTTTGTGTGCATGCCATCCATGATGTCCAGTGGATGCTGCACACCCAATAGAAACTATCTTCTTGGAAGGGGAGGCACAGATGCCTATGGGTTATATCACTTTCAGAGGTAAGTGACATCCCCATCTGGCATCTTTTGCATTACTACCTTTGAGTAAGCATGGAGAATGGTGAGATCTATACCTGCATGAATTTCTTCAGGATACTCCATTTTTCCATTCTTCTAAAACCAACCTGATTGCTTGGATACACCACACTGCTTTATTTATACATACAATCACCTATAAATCAGATTGTTGACATTACCCTTTTTTATCTGTGTCATGGCCTGAAAGGTTCTTTGGTCTAAAAATAAATAAATTAAGAAAATTATAAATGGTACCATAATAAAGTACAGAAAATTAATGAGTGAACCATAGACATGGTATAAATGTAGCCAATGATCTGTTTTACCAAAGATTGGACATGAAGGGCAGTAATAACTTTGTATTACATGAGCTAGTGGTAGAGCAGCCTGTGGACTTATTCCTGACAATACAGCTTTGGAAGTTTGCAGGCTGTAGCCTGAGATAAGGATGTTGATGTAATGTACAATGCTGACAGCACAGTGCAGAATGAAAGATGCATGTTCATAGCTTCACAGGTTCATAGGTGTTTACTAGGCTAACGACCACAAGGGTGTTTTAAGCCTAGTCATGCATCCCAAGTCTCTGACAACTTCTGATACCCTTGATAAGTGTAAGCATGGGCCTGGGAGATGAACCATTTACAGGTTACCTGTTTGCATTAGAGATATAGGTGCCAAACCAGGGATGAATTTCTGGTTTCCCATCCAATTGTCCATGTTGCACTTGAATTGGGTTAGGGAGGAACTCTGCTTCACATGGATGAGGAGTCTGTTCCATAAACGGGGTAGTCTCTGGGATACATACCTATCTCTCCAGCAGGTCTTATTTATATCACAGCCAAGGTTTAAGTCTTTAGAAAGGGTAATTCTGGTGCTATTTGTAATGTGGATATGTAGGAGGCCCATCAGAGTAGGGTATAACAATCCCCTGTATGCCAGGCATAGATCTCCCCTCAAAAGCCTCTAGGAGACAGACTACGGGGACATCACTTATCACAGTTTAAAAATTGGTTCAAGTCATGAGAGGACTGACTAGACATGAAACGCCTAGTGTCCCTATGGCATTTCTTTCACTTGGTTTGGGGTAGATTGAAAGATGGAGCTTGTAAGATACAACTACATAAAGGAGGGTAAGGATTCTGCATGAATATTGTGTGCCACGGGTGAAGCTTTCTTTGTTCAGTTATCACAAAAGATAAATGCTGTTATAACACTGAACACTGACTAACAAAAATGAAGAAAGACTTCTTAGCCAGACTGAGTTAAAAACAATGCCCTGCTATTATTGCAAAAACAGCATCTGGTGTGCACTAACATTGCATGGTCTTCAATTCACATTAGGTACCAAGAAAGTTAGTCATCCTCTTTTCAGCTGTTTCCACAAAAAATGGTAAATTCCACAGGCAGTCCAGACATGTCACATGGTACAAATGGACATGACAAAGGCTGTCAAGATGAAATAATGTCACTAAATTCAGAAAACCTTTTTCAAGGTATGTCCAACCAGTGATGAACTGGTGAAATCACAGAGCATGTATATAAAGCAGAAAAATGTCAACATATATTGCAGTAGTACCACCTAAACTTATACCCGGAATCTGTGTTTATTTATTTAACATTTGTTTACCGGGAAAGTCTGACTGGAACAGAGCCCATTTTCAGTGGAAGCCAGGGGAGAAACACTTTACACACATGTCTTTAGAATGCGGGAGAAAACCAGAGTACACCGAGGAAACACACATGAATGCAAGGAGGACATGCAGACTCCACACAGAAGTCACTCAAGCTGAGAACAGAACCAGAAAAC
The DNA here is from genome assembly GCF_019279795.1 of Protopterus annectens. NCBI lineage: Eukaryota > Metazoa > Chordata > Ceratodontiformes > Protopteridae > Protopterus > Protopterus annectens. Next base: position 891,552,043 of record NC_056741.1, on the reverse strand, counting down.
CTCTTGCTGTGTGGCGACAATGCTAACTGCTGCAGCACTGCATCACCATAATAGTGTCACCTATATTCATGGTGTGATCTACAAATCTAAGTTCCTAAGTGTAAAGCACATAATATCATCTTGTGCCATTAGATCCAAGTATTTACTGTGGATATAAAAAGTTTACACCCCCCCGTTAAAATGCCAGGTTTTTGTGATATAAAAAAATGAGACCAGATTAAATCATTTCAAAACTTTTCACAGCTTTAATGGGAACTATAACCTGTACAATTAAATTGAAAAACAAACAAATTTGTTAGAAAAAACATATATAAAAATAAAAGACATACAATACGCTGGTTGCATAAGTGTGCACACCCTTAAACTAATACTTTGTTGAAGCACCTTTTGATTTAATTACAGCATTCAGTCTTTTTGGGTAGGAGTCTATCAGCATGGCACATCTTGACTTGACAATATTTGTACACTCTTCCTTGCAAAAGCATTCCAAATCTGTCAGATTGTGAGGGCATCTCTTGTACACAGCCCTCTTCAGGTCACCCCACAGATTTTCTGTTGGATTTAGGTCTGGGCTCTGGCTGGGCCATTCCAAAACTTAAATTTTCTTCTGGTGAAGCCATTCTTTTGTTGATTTGAGTGTATGCTTGGGGCCATTGTTGTGTTGAAAGGTGAAATTCCTCTTCATCTTCACCTTTCTAGCAGACACCTGAAGGTTTTGGGCCAAAAGTGACTGGTATTTAGAACTGTTCATAATTCCCTCCACCTTGACTAAAGCCCCAGTTACAACTGAAGAAAACCAACCCCAAAGAATGATACTGCCACCACCATGCTTCACTGTGGGGATGGTGTTCTTTTGGTGATGCAAAGTGTTGTTTTTGCGCCAAACGTACCTTTTAGAATTGTGGCCAAAAGGTTCAATCTTGGTCTCATCAGACTATAACACATTTTCCTGTGTGCTTTTGGGAGACCTGATGTATTGTTTTGCAAATTTTAGCCAGGCCTGGATATTTTTCTGTGTAAGAAAAGGCTTCTGTCTTGCAATCCTACCCCATAGCCCAGACATGTGGAGAATATGGGAGATTGTTGTCACATGTAGTACGCAACCAGTACTTGCCAGAAATTCCTCCAGCTCCTTTAGTGTTGCTATAGGTCTCTTGGCAGCCTCCGTGACCAGTTTTAATCTTGTCTTTTCAGCATTTTTTGAGGGATGTCCAGTTCTTTGCAGCGTCACTCTTGTCCCATATTTTCTCCACCTTTTGATGACTGTCTTCACTGTGTTCCATGGTATATCCAATGCCATGGACATTTTTTTGTACCCTTCTCCTGACTGATACCTTTCAACAATTAGATCCTTTTGATGCTTTGTAAGCTCTTTGCGAACTATGGCTTTTGTTGTAGCAGGCAATTGAGTAAATGTCAATAAAATCCTACTAGGGCAGCTGAACTTTATTTGTGGTTAATCAGAGTCTCTTTAATTGATGGCAGGTGTGTACCCAAGAAGACTGAAGGTTGTAATTAAATCAAAAGTTGCTTCAACAAAGTATTAGTTTAAGGGTGTGCAGTGCACACTTATGCAACCAGCTTATTGTACATTTTTTATTTTTTTATATTGTTTCCCCTAACAGATTTGTTTGTTTTTCAATTGAATTGTACAGGTTATATGTCACATTAAAGGTGGGAAAAGTTTTGAAATTATTTATTGTGGTCTCGTGTTTTTATATCACAAAAACCTGGCATTTTAACAGGGGTGTGTAAAGTTTTTGTATCCACTTTATATTAGTATCCAGGCATGGCACACAATGGCTTGTCATCAATTGAGTATGCAAGTATCATTATTAACTTTCTTGGGAATGTATTCTAGATTACAGTCTGACAAATGAAATCTAAAGTAAACAGTGTTCTATAAGCTGAAACATTGTACTAAGGTGGTAATTGAGAAAAATAAAAAAATGAAGAAATAAATCAAAGAATGTTCCTTTGTAATCCAATATGTTTGTATCTGTAGGTCTATCAGCTGTCATCTAGCTTTGTCAAAATGAAGCTCATACTGCTACTGTGCTGCTGGCTGACCATGGCCTTGGCCTCACCATTTGAACAGAGAGGATTCTGGGATTTTGCTTTTGACCTTGATGGAGCAATGATGAATGATGAAGAGGGATCTGGTTTTACTACTGTAGCACCAACTGAAGGCCCATTCTTGCCTGGACCAACATGTCCATTTGGTTGTCAGTGCCATCTACGAGTGGTACAGTGTTCTGATCTTGGTAAGATGTTATAAATGTGTTCTTTTATTTCTATATTATTTTCCTTTCCTTTCAAATGTGTTGTTTGTTTCACCTTTCTAATGGGAAAGAGATGTCAGCAGATATTTTCAGAAGTAACAGTTTTCTTTAGTTGGCAAAGCAGAAAATGTGAGTCTTGACCAGCAGTTTGAATTGTCCCTTTTAAAACTAAGGAAGTGTCATGCCTTTGTAATGTCTTTGGCCACTTCATTCATGCCTAACACATTCTTCAACAGGTCAGACATGAACTACACTTTTGTAAAAAAATGTGAAGTTTGCTGCTCACAGAGTTAGTACATATAGCAGACATTATCAGCCTTGAAAAATAAGTAGCTCACTGTAGGTTATAATGAGTGTGCAGGAGTAGTTGGTAATAACAAAGCCCTTAACTTTATTTATGTCTCCTAACATCTTATTCTGTACTAATTACAAGATCCAGATTTATTTCTCCCTCATAAAGTCAGTACTCTATCTCCTTAGCATCTAATATCATTAACCATTTCATCAGATTAATTATATTTTCTATAAACAGAGTTTTTTTATTGCTGCATGTTTTTAATTTATTTGATTCTGTATGAAATAGGAATATAAGCTATTTATGGAACATTATATACTTGGATTTGCTATTATATGCAATATGTCAACCCATTTTGATGACACTTTTTAACCTCCTGATGAAGTTTCATTCCAGAATCTTCCAGGTGGTAAACTTTGGCTCAGCCTGTCCTTATGGGATAAGTTCATGCACTGAGTATCATAACACTTTTGATGTTGACTCTTTGATATCCTTCGTGGAATCTGTTTGTGGATAAAGTCTGTTTCTGTATAACCTGAGATGTCTCTGTCAGATCCTGAATTAACATCTTCTTTAGCCCATGCAGCCTATATTGTAATAAAATCTCACTTCTCTGCCCCCGCTATGGCTTTTCAGCAACTGGAGTGTATGGAAACCTGCTCCTCATATAGTTCCACAATATTTGTCAATCAGCGATTTGTATGGAGGTGCTCTGATGTATATTATTTCTGGATTATTGGTGTTTAACTCTTCAGAGAGGTTTTATAGTGCCTGAGACAAATATGTCAGATGGTACAGACTGATGTAATGATGGGGAAGTGGACACATAGTCACATGAACGTGATGGGCTAGATATTCTTTGTCATTGCACATATCTCGATTCAGATCTTATTGCTTCATTATCTACATTCTCAAAATGCAAACAATACTGTCAATTAACAGTCGTTAATAGTCATTTATTTTCACTGCCCGCTTATCTAAATCAAGTTACAGAAGCCAAAGCCTAATTCAACAAGCTACGGGTATAAAACAAAGTCCAGTCCTCAGTAGGATGCTTGCATACTCACACAGAACAATGGGCAGTTTGTAATATTGTTAGTTCACCTACCTTAATGTCTTTGAGCTATGGAAGGAAACTACAACCCCAAATAAAAATGTACACAGATTTGCAGCTCCACACAAATGACACCTCATTCAGGAAGCAAACTTTAAAAACAGTTGCCTGTAGACATAAACACTATCCAATAAACCACTGTACCATTAGCATGTGACTAATATAGTTTGGTATTTAGTGCAGAAGGTTTATATAGAAAAATGATAAATGACACATGAATTGTTGGCACTAGATCATTTTTGAAATCTTGACATTTGCATATACACTTACTATTGAAAGAAAATTGGCAGGTAGCATGAAATACGTGCACTGAGTCTTTTTCAGGTTACCCTGACAAGCACTGTTCCTCATCAGTAATTCTTTATATCAAAATAAAATCTGATACCATCAGTTTACTTGCAGCCAGGCTTACAATTATTCTTACTAGATTATTAGTACAGTAAGAGTATGTATTAATGTGTGTGTGTGTGTGTGTGTGTGTGTGTGTGTGTGTGTGTGTGTGTGTGTGTGTGTGTGTGTGTGTGTGTGTGTGTGTGTGTGTGTGTGTGTGTGTGTGTGTGTGTGTGTGTGTGTGTGTGTGTGTGCGTGTGTGTGCGTGTGTGTGTGTGTGTATATAATATATAGTGTCCTTAGCCTTGCAACCTAAATTGTGGGTGAAATGGATTTGCAAAAGAGTAGTTCACTTAGCTGTATGGCAAATAAATAAATTGAAAAGGTAAATGCTGTCAAGAACTCAAGAATGAGCAGCACTGATAGCACTGCTGAGAGGAGGCCATTTATCATTCTTACTGTTATCATTTGCTGAACCCGAATTAGAACAGATCTATGAGGTCTAGAGACATTAGCTGGGATGTAAGCTGCATATAAATGGTGTTCTCAATACCCCTGTTAATAAATGATGGATGAGAAGTTAGGCTATATTTTTCAGACTAGTTAAGACAAAAAGATGGCTATCACCCAATATGAACTCCTATATAGCAATTAAGTATATTGGTATAAGTTTTGGAATAAAAATTAAGTATATTGGTATAAGTTTTGTAATAAAAATTAAGTATATTGGTATATGTTTTTAAATACATATATATTGCCAACATTGTGTTACTTCATTTATTCATTTTGGAGATCTTTAAATATAAATTTGTTTTATTCCTTAACAAAACATACATGTTTATTCTGGTATTTTTCTTCACAACACTATTTAAAAGTACTTCTGGTATGGTAGAGACAAGGGTATAAACACAGACTTTAACTTTTACAAGATATTCAGAATTATTTTTTTTATCTATGAAGAACAGTTACATTCATTAATATGTATTTCCCACACAGTATAAAATATATTTCATAGTTTCATAGGTTCATAGAAGGTTACTAGGCTAATGGTCCTAGGGCCTTTACAAGTCTAGCCGTATAAAAACCTGAATACCTTTACTGACCATATTTAGACAGTCATCGTTATCAGAGCAATTCTGTGATCAGCATGGAGTGCCCCTGTCCATGAGGAACATAGGTGCCACCCTCAGGATGAATTTATGGTCACCCATACAGCTGTCAAGGTTGCACTTGAATGGGGTCATTGAGGACCTCTGCTTCACATGGAGTGGGAGCGTGTTCCAAAGGAGCAGTAATCTCTGGAAGATATGTCTGTCTCCCCAGCATGTTCTGTTAATGTCACAGGCTATGTTGAGATCTCTGGAGTGAGTTATTCTTGTCCCATTTGATTTGCGGATGTACAGTAATTCCATTAGGGCAGGGTCCGAGACTGCTCTGTAGGCCAGGCACAAGTCACTGCTCAGCAACCTGTATAATACAGAGTACAGTGACAGGACTGTCAGTCTTTCCATGTATGACATGTTTTGGAGGCCCTGAATTCTCTTGGCAAGAAACCTCTGTGGTCTCTCCAGGGTGCACTGTACTCAATTAGTGACCAACAGGGTTGACAGTAGCACTATAACCTCCCAGGTCCTGGATGCAATGCCCTTATTTATGAGATGTGCAATGTAGAATTATTTTCTTACCACTACAGACACATGGTGATCGAAGTTTAGATCGCTATCAATCTGTGTTCCCAAGTCTCGCACCACTAAGTTTGAGCTTAGAGGGCTGCTATCTATAGCATAATTATCAGGGGCTACTTCTTTGGCAAAGGGGATAATTAGACATTTTTTGCATTAAGTTTTAGTCCATGAGTTTGGCACAAATCATTTCTCTGCATCAGCCCTTTCTGTAATATGTTAACATCGTTGGGGGACTCTATGATTGTACCCAATTTACAGTCATCTGCAAACCTGGTAAACCACAGGTCATCTACCTTTGTCTGGACTTCAGAGAAATAGATTCCAAACAGTAAAAAGCCCAGCATAGATCCTTGTGGCACTCCACTAGTAACTGGTCTACTAGTAAAGGTGGACTCCCCAACTTTGACAGTGTGAGTTCTGTCGGTGTTAGTTCACACTGAGGAAGGACGCATGTCTGAAAGCTTTGTGTTTTATTAAAGACGTTTCATTGTATTGAAGCTAATATCAAGTGTTTTCTTACACTAGAATTTTTTTGTGTTTGATATTACTGTGACAGTGAAGGTTTACCATTGTGCTGGTCCCTACTTTGCTGTACATTCTGTTGGTGAGCCAGTTGGCTACCCATCTAGAATATATGGGTCAATCCCCACCTGGGAGAGTTTCTCTACGATACTTGAATGAGGGATTGTGTCAAAAGTCTTGGCTAAATCTAGATAGGTGGTATGTACTGTTTTGTCCTCATCCAGGGCTTTGGTAACATCCTCAAAGAAGTCCACCAGGTTTAATAAGCAAGATCTACACTTGACTAAGCCAAACTGGGTCGAGTTAAGAGTCTGAAGGATGCCTAAATCCTTGTGGATAAGGTCTGTAATGATTCTTTCCATGGCCTTGCAGATAAGGCTGGTTAGGCTTATGGCTCAATAGTTCCCAGGGTCAGTTGATGGATACCCTTTGTGCCACGGGATTACTGTTGCTGTTTTCTACTCTGCCTGGAAAAAGCCAGTTCTCAGGCTATGGTTAAAGAGAATGCCAAGTGGTTCTGCTAGGCCTTGTTTTAGATTGTTTAGGAAGCAGCCTGGGATGTTATCTGGTCCCATAGAGTCTATGTTATTGGCCTTGGAAAGTGCTTCTATGACCTCTTCTTTGGAGATACTCAGTATAGGATGGATATCAAGAATGCTTTGGGGTCTGTCCAGTAGGGACAAAAGGATGAAGCTATTTCCAAATCTGTCAGCTAGCAGGTTGGAAATTTCCTTAAGTTCACTGTAAGTGGTACCATCCACTATAAGTTCGGCATACAGCTGTGCATTCCCTCTTAGGTTTTGGACATAGCTAATGAATGCCTTATGATTGTCTTTAGCTAGGGATGCTAATTTAGACTCATAGTTAGCCTTAGATGACTTAACCAGATATCTAATTTGCTTGTTCAAGCTGTGGAGAGTATTCTTCCTCTGTTGAGTAAGTTCCCTTCCATTCTTAGATATCTGTTTCTTTCTTTTGTTGTATAACTTATTTATACTTACAGTCCACTAGGGTGGCTTGTTTCTTCAGAAAGACCTGGTTTTGTTCCTCTTGGTTACAGTCAAATCAATGCATTTGTTTAAGTGGCTGTATAGGGCATTTGTGTATTCCTCTACATACAAGACATTATTGTCTATGTTGTCAGGGGCTTTGAAACATTTTAGACCATTGCTCAGTAGGCAATAGTTTGCTTTGGAGAAAAAATCCAGTATTTTTACTCCTGTAGGGTTATCAGGTTTGATCTTTAGTTCAAATGAGACACATTTATGGTTTGACCTTACCAAGGAGGCAACACACAGGAGATAGTGCAGTGACCTTCCATGATGGTGAGCACTAGGTCCAAGACATTTGAGCCCCTTGTGGGAGTGTGAACCAACTATTCCAGGGCATTTGAATTAAAGTCCAGGAACATCACAGCAATTGTGTTTGTGCTTGTGTAAGACACCCAACCGATGGAGGGATAGTTGAAATATCCTATGACCAACGTTTTTGGGTGCATTGAGGAACTCAAGCAAGTCCAGCTAGGTGGTGTGCTTCTCCTGGTTCATGGTCGGGGACCGGTAGCTAGTGATGATGTGAAAGGGAATTTTTCCTATAGTTAATTGGACCTGGAGTAGCTCAAGAGAGTCGTACTGTTTCACCAGTCTTGAGGTGCATTTGGATTTAATGAAGATGGCTACCCCTTCACCTTTGGTTCTTTCATGCTTGTTTTGGGGTCTGAGCATGTGAAAGGCATTGTAGCCTTGTACAGCCAGGGTGCTGTCAGTGGCCTTGAACAGTTTCTGTGACTGCACAAATGTCAACATCTTCCAAGATGAGGAGAGCTTCCAGGGAGTGCAGTTTACTGTTTAAGCTCCTAGCATTATGCAGCATGACCTTGAGATTGTCTTTAGTGGATTTCTTTATGTAGAAGTTTTGTTGTTTGGACATTGCCTTAAAAATGCACTATGGGCAGGCAAGTGTCTTGGCCAGTATCTGAAAGCTTTAAGGAGACAGGTGAAGGCCATCTCTGGCAAAGCAGTGTGAACTGGTGCCCATGTCTTCCCAAGCAGACAGATGCTGGATCCCCCTGCAGTGACACCAAAAGGTAATCCAATTACTGAAATCAATAATTTTTTGTCTGTATTATGGCATCATCCTCGGTGAAGCCAGAATGCTGCTTAGGGTTCCCTGATAGTTCGGTCATGTCACTCTTCATCTAGTCCAGAGAGGTATGTCTCAAGTCATTTACACCAACATGTACTATGACAGAGTCATAATGGTAATTGTTGCTGAGGGCCTTGAGTGAGTGTGTGATTTGATGGTCTGGCACCTGACAGGCAGCTGACAGTGACCTTTTCCTTGTTCAACCTGGTGAGCTGGACATCTGTGTGTCTCACTATTGCATTACTTATAACCAGATAATGTGATTTTGAGTTTTTTATGTGTGTTGCTATGTGTGGTGGTGGATTCTGTTTGTGTACTAGTATGCATATGTTTGTGCTTGGTAGGTCTCTGGTCTTTTGGTAGGCTGTTAGTGAGTACTTCCGTTTATGTGAGATTATGTGTCATGACTTTCTCTTGTGTGAGAGGAGAGGTGTGTGTGCTGACAACCTGTTGTACGTCTTGTTTGTTGTTATGTGAGAGGATGGATTCTAATTTCATGGTATAGTTACATCTGTCACATACTGTATTTGTTTGCTTTAGGAGCAAGTGGTTATCAGTATACATGTGGCAATTGCTACATTGCCTCAGGATGTCCGTGTCAATCAGATTGGCTGGAGAAATGGTGGGAAACTGTCCATCCATTATGGTATGTATAGATTGTGGTGACTAGTTGGCATGGGCTAGATGGAGCTGTTTTTGCTTGTGAGACTAGCAAGGGCAGCTATTTTGTGGAAGGCTAAGGGTGGAAGACTATGTCACTGCCTCGGAATGCACAGCTGAGTTGATCGCTGGGTAGCAATGTGCAGCTGCATTGTACACAGAGAGGCAGTGGAGCTAAGGAGGGTTCTCTAGCAGTTATCAAGGGAAACTGTTGTTTCTAAGCATTTGCATCTATACACAGCAGAGCTAAACTCTGTTGTGCGGTGTGCAGCTATGAGCAAACGTGATGCTTACATACAAATGAAGTTAAACAGTTTAAACACAAACTAGCCAATGGGAGAGCCCAAAACTGAGCCTTATTCCAATAATCCCCAACTCATATGGGTCCTGGGCTGCACACGTCTGCCACAAGGGTGTAGGAGGGCCTTCCTAATGTAGGATAACTGGTTTTAGTGATCCATTTATGCCAAACAGCCTTGATTCAGCAGACCTGAATCTCGTCTATGTTATGAAGTACAGAAGTACTAAGATTTCAAAAGTGCTGAAAAAAACAGGCAAGGAAGCAACAACAGCCAAAAAAACATCAATTGAGCAAAATACATTTCAAACAAGTGAAGGGCAAGCTTTAAATATACTTATTTTCTATTGATCAAAGTGGATGCCTTGGATTTAGTTCATTATTTTATCTCAAGAAATCTAGACATCAATAAGACAACTGCAGAAACTTTTAAGTATTTAAACATTAGGGTCACTGATTGTCTAGACAGATAACCTGCTTTAGTGCCATCACTTAGGTTTACTGGTTCCAAAATCCTCTGATACGTACTTCTCCTAATCATTCTGATATAATTATATTTTTAAAATAATCACATTTGTCTGCTGTGCTTGGAAAATGCACTTCTCTGCTAAATAATGGATTTCTTATTAATATCAAAAGTTGTTTCTAAACAGCTTTGATTTTTATAAAAAGGTTTAAAATGTTTTCAGATATGGAATAAGCTACTGTTTCTAGTTAAACAAGACACACTTCTTTTTTTTCTTTTAAAGATTTGCTAGATGAATTTATGTTTGTTAAATGCAGATAACAGGTGTTATATCAATCAAGTTTCTTGCAGATTAATATATTACAAGCTTGATGCTATGTGTTATGCATCTTCTATAATAAGGGAACTTATCTTCCCTAGCTCTTGTTTTACTTTCATATCCCTTTAATTTTGACTCATCTTGCTTTGCTTTCATTCTACAGTTTAAACGAGTTTATATTTCCAGTTTTCCAATATGACATAGCATTCCTTCCACTTTGTGAATGAATAAGAGTATGAATTCATCACTTCAGGTCATCAGAAGTTTGCAAGTTTTGCAATAGCATGATTGTAAAACAATCTTCAGTTTCTTCTGCTGTTTAAGCTCATAACTGATTTTTTACTGTAATACACTCTCTAAAAAATTGTCTTAGATATGAATTAAACACATATCACAATATTCATACAAACCATTGTGAATGCTGTTTCTGAAAAGATGAATAAAAATCGCATTATGACAGGGATAATCGTACATAAGAATCACACTGTAACAATTTTGTTACAATGAAGTTACACACAAACTTCACTGTTAAGACAATATGCAAATCTTTTGAGTGGTCTACAGCTGGTAGTCAAAAGTAAAGTACAGCACAACCTTACAAACATCTTTAAGAATTGATGCGCACCTTACATTGTCACACAATCTTTCGTGGATCTTAGAAAAAGGCAGGATCACATGAGTACAAGAGTTAAACAGCAGCTTTTAAAAAATAATGGTTGTCCACATTTCTGCAGCACTGCATAGTTCCACACTCTTTTGAAATTTAGGACACCTCACACTGCCATACAAATACCTGCTAAAACTGCCATGTGTCACAAAACATTATAATTGTGTCTCCTTTCGCAATTGTTTTTCCTATTTCTAAAATGAATGTCAAAAAATAAAGCTAACATTCAGTCTTACTACTGACGTAAATATTGTGATGCCCATTTCCCAAGCACTCAATATTCTGGCTCTGAATGGATACTTTGTCATTACTGGAATCATCATTCAGTGTTCAGGCCACCTGCATGCAGAAATGCTCAGCACATATCCAAGACCATTAAAAGGAAGAAGCTGCAATTATTAGGAAACAGTAGGATATGGGAATCAGGCAATAAAGAAGTACTCATAGACTGTCTGGGTTGAAAGAAGTACTGAGAGATGGAATATATGTGATTTCTTGGAAGGTCACTTAGCCAAGGTGCTTAATATGAGTCTGGCATAACCCCCTTTTTATTTATAGTGTACATATAACCCTCAGAACCCCTAGCCCAGAGGGTTTGCAACCCAGGCAAATCACCGTTAAGCTACTAAACTTCAAACTGTCAAAGATATGTATCATAGTACGCAAGTGCTGCTAGAGCTTTGCTGGCTGTCAGTTACTCACAGATATGTTTTAATAGACTTACACTCACTTACTGTGCCCTAAACAACCTGTGCACTGTTTATCTGAAAGAATTGCTGCATCCTTATACCCTGCTAAGTACCACAGGTCATACAGGTGGTGGGGGATGCTTGCTGTTTCAGGGTCTTGACTTGCAAATTCTGGCAGGGTATCTTTGATCTATCCTTCTTTGGCCTTTCTGAAGAAGATACCTTCCCTGATTCAGACATGTATGTCAGAGTCTTCCTTTATATCTGGTTGTGAACAGTGCACTTCAGTGCTAGCTAGCTAGCTATTTTTGTTCCATTTTCAGCACTGGGGAGACCTTTAATGGGTTTGGACATGATTTTCACAACACTGCACATATAGTATATTTCTGCTATTAATTTTATCTCTAGTGGATGTTTGCAGTTTGCACATGGTAAAATGTACTTCCATTATTCTTCATGGTCTAGGTCCCACTAATACAAACACCATTTTGAAATGGAGATACATACAATATAGAGAAACAACAGAAGAGATGGGTGGTTAGGTTTGTGACAAAAGGAGGTACTACCAGTACAGCCAGCTGGAATTTTGTTAATAATTATATGTCATTTCTTAATATCAAACTAATTTATATAAGATGCTTGTGTTACAAATATATTAGAACTGTATGTCATGTGTATATCAAACTGCTCTGTACAGATATTCGTGTTGAAAAGGCATTTGTAAAAGTGCTGTGTTTAAAATGTGTCCACAGTGTGCTCTACTGGAGAGAACAGACATATACATGCATTACTGTAACTGTTTAAATGTGTATGTTTTAACAGTGGAAACTGGAATACAGGAGGTTAACCTCAGTCCAGCAAACTTTAGAAAAATATCTGAAATTAAATTACTTTATGGGTTACACCATAAAGATGCTATCTCACAGGTTTCAAGACAGCTAGAGATACAAAGTCTGTACTAGGAGGCTATCTGTATTGTCTTTGGGGTGAACTAATCACTAATCTGAAAGCATGGAGAATAAAATTGTTTAATGACTTTCCGCACCTGCCGAAGATCTGAGTAAAAGCCCTTGTGTGTGTATTTTTACGGGCAGGTGCTAAATGCTGCCAGCTGCCAGCAACAGGGGTTTTGCATGGGAACTAGAAGTCAGATGACCAGAAATGATGTCATTCTTTAAGCTATCCCAACAGTAATATTTTAGATATTATTTTGAGAAGCCTCTTAGTGAGACAGAGCATTCTGTATTCTGTCTTGGGCCTAACAAGAAGAAAAAGAACCATTCACCATATCATCTGCCTTGCACTATTAAGTACATTATTAGGGTATAGTAACTTTCTTAGATACAGTTAGGAATATAATGAAACTTAGTTTAGATATTGTTTTTCTTTATTTGTGTGAGCCTGTACTGCAATGTTATTTTAAATATTTTCTGTGGTTTTGAACTCTGATGTCACTGTGAATATATACTTGGTATTGTCTTGTTCTTTTATTATATATTATTAAATATATTTAAACCTTTCATTGTGGCTGATCTTTGTAGAGATATTTAAGTTTTGAGAGTACTTGCATATCTATGGTGACACTGTGTGGGCCACTCCTAATAGACTTGCTCTTGGTCAAACCACCATTTTTATTGATATTAATTTCACTCATTATATTAGGTACCCTTGGAAGAGTCTTAATGTAGCTGGTAGAAGGGTTTTGGTGGCAGTGAAAGCTACCTTATAGTCTGAGCAAGAGGAGCATAGCTAGTAAACATGTGCCAGCCTTTTCCAGGTGTGTGTGTGTGTGTGTGTGTGTGTGTGTGTGTGTGTGTGTGTGTGTGTGTGTGTGTGTGTGTGTGTGTGTGTGTGTGTGTATATGTGTGTGTGCAAATCAAATATCAAAGAGTGTGTGTGTCAGCTACTCGGGCAGGGACACGAAGCACTGGTTGGACAGAGAGAGTGTTGGAGGAATTGGCTTGGAACCCTGGCTAAGGACTCAACTCTATACCTGTGCCAGTGGGAACTCTTATTGGGAATCTGGAGAAAGAGAGAGGAACTAGCCCCAGACTGTGTTCCCTGTGTGCTCTTATGGGAAATTGTGCTTGACTGCACTTGATGCAGAGCTGCACCTGAAAATACTGTGTGTACCTGTTATACTCACAGTGAACATCCACCCACAGCTGCCAGTGGTGAGAATTGAGGCTCCTTGATTACTGGTCCAGAGTTGGGTCATCCACGTCACATATTGGTTGGCAGTGGTGGGTTGTCATAAGGTTAAACAATTTTATCTAAGCCCTAGAAGTATTTACTGATAAAGTAGTTAAAGCCTTATTAGACAAGAGACAAGGTTTACCACATATATTAAAGCCTTGTCAGACTTTGGTGGATAAAGGAGAAAGATATAGCATAGTTGCAGAAGAATATCTGGACATAAGACAATATGCATTTCCTAAATCCTGACCTTGAGAAAGGAGAAACTGAGAAAATTATGCATTTTCACAAGTGAAAGAATTCTTCACAACTAATAGTTGGTATATGTTGAAATAAAAAAAAACGACATTGTTAACCCAGTAAGCTAAGAGGACACATAACCCTTTTTCAGAGGTGAAGCAGCAGCATTGTCTGCTTAAGTGACTTACTCAAAATCACACACCAATCAAATGAAGGCCATAAGAATCAAACTCAGGACTGCTGCAAGATATAGGTAAGGCAACAGATACCTAAAAAAGATTAAGGTATAAAAAGTCAGTTCACTTTGCAGTGAACACAACCCATCAGCAGAAAGAGGTAATGATGTCAGTAAGCAGTCAGCACAAAACTGTATTCCTCAGTCCTTTATTATGAATCCATAGTAGCCATCATACTTGGTTCTTAGAATGTGGTGTATAAATATATGCAGCATATAAATAAAGAAATATGTTGTTAGCAATGCCCTGTAGCAGCTAATGCGGCTGACATACATAAGTAAATGAGTAAAGCATACAGTGCATAGCTAACACATCTATTGCCCCAAGTAAAAAAAAAATCTTTGTAGCAGCAAAATGTAAAAATCAAGTACAGGTTTACACAGTCTAAATCCAGTACATATGATTTAATCTTTAGATGTTTTGCATTATTTTTGAAGATTACAAATTTATTGTTCTTAAAATGTTTTTGTAATACTTTGGAGATCTGCTAAAAGTAGGCATCTATCCAATCAGACTTTCCTGGTAATAAAATGTCAATCAACAATCAATCAGTAAATAAAGTTGGTATTTGCTACTTTTAGGATACATACTTCAGATGTTTCTGTTCAAAAACTGGGGATACATTTCTCCAAGTGAATGAATGGGGAAAGGTTCAATCGGTATAAGGGAATCCATCCTTCCTACTTTTCAGTCTTAGCATTTTGATTGTATTAACAAAGACAGGTCTAAGCTGAAAGGAGGTCTGCAGTCAAATAACATCAGCATATTTAGCTATAGCTTGTTGCTTGTTATGTTTTTTAAGTTACTTAAAAGCTTTTTCAATAGCATTAGATAAATATAAGTTAAACTCATTTGGGACTCATTTGGTTGGCAACTGACTATGTAGATCTATCTGCAAAGATGTTGGGATGACCAAATAATATAGTTGTTAATCCTCTACAGAAAGACTTAAAGTTTGCTATAGTAAAACAGGCCTGTCTGTCCCTTCTAGTAATATTGGTGCATCTGTTTCTAGTTAAATGTTTATATTGTTGATCTGTTTCAGAGCATGACTACTTTTAAACTTCCTTGTAAGGTTACAACACAATGATATTTTGGAATTGTAAGGTCTGTCAAAGATCACAACGTCATAGCATTTAATTGCAGAACTGAACTAAAGGCATGGCATGCAATGGCATTTTTAATTGCAGGGTTGATCTGTCTATGGTATTTACCTTTGCCCCAAGGTTTCCTGACATAGTCATGTATATCAAGAAAGATGGTCTTGAAATAGCCTTGAAAAGCCACATTGACTAAACCATCTCAAAAGTTACAACTCAATTTAAAGCTGCCTACCCCATCTCCAATTACTTAACAAAAAAGCCAGACAGGCTGTGACTAAGAATGTGTACATTCCTTGACTTCAGTATGCTTTCCCAATAACCTCACTTTATTGTTCTTAATACACATGCAAAATTTGCATGTGGATTTATCAGCCTGTCCCCTCAAATGAAGCACCACTACCTATATCTACAAAAAGACAACTTGCTCACAGTAACAGTTTGCTCCATTTTGTTCTATATCCTCACTGACCAGTAAAAGTATGCATAACAGTTTCTGTCCATCTCCTGCAAGCAGGCTACTAGTCATAACTTCTCCCTACTGTCTCAAGGATTAGGAAAATAGTATTTTGACCCAACACTGGCCACCCTTTGAAATCTTATCCAAAGAAAGGGGCTTTAATAAAACAGACCCTCCTATTTGGAACCACCTACCCAGAGAGTTCAGGTATGACACCTGCTGTCTTGAACCTAAGAATGGTGCATGTTAAGAACCCTATATATTATACTGTCCCTGTCTTTTCACTAAATAGGCTGGTGATTTGACAGTAGTTGCTAGGATACTAATAGGCTGCCTGCTCTACTTCGAATTAAATTAAAATATTTACCTATTTCTGATCTGCACCTGCATTGCTGTTAATGCGGTTTGTGGTATGGGGATGTTGTTTTCACAATTATATTCTAAATTGGGTGATAGATATTTATCTCCCTAATTACTTTTTCTGGATGTTTTGCTTACAGTAGGAAGGATCGTGATGGGGGAACAAAAGATAGGTAGGGAAATATGTAGACTGAATGAGTCAAGTGGTCTAATCTGTCATCAAAGTTCATGTTTCTGCATTGATTGTACCTTTTGAATTTTGCATGCTGAGTAACATAATAAGGCTTCTAGTCTGATTTTGTTATGTCTGAAATTAGTTTTACTATGGAGGCTCCTCAAGAAATGCACCCTGGAGCATAAGTGATATGATCAGCTGTGTGGGAAATTGTGATCTAACTTTAAACAGCTCAGCTGAAGTCTAATTCTTACCATTAAAAGTTCAGAAGACAATGTCACAACAGGATTTCTATAAAAATATGTAGGACTGAGAAGCAGCTGACCCTTTCCCAAATGAAGCTGCAGGAGTGCTGTTTTCATGTACAGGAAGTGTTTCTGACTTCACTTGGCCTACAAGCTGTCTCTTCCCCCATTCTGTTCACAACATTTCAGCAACTGCTCATTACCAAAATATACCAAAAGCACCCTTTTAACTCCTCTAATTGCCTTTTTACAAACACTGAATGATCTGCTTTCATTTTTCCTTGGTATGTACTTTTAGATACATCAAGCCAAGTTATGTGGCTTGATATGTGCATATATGTGGTGATGTCTGGAGTTTTCATACCTAGTTTTACCACACTTTCATCTTACTTTGATCTTTCTAGTTCTCACTGTTTAATTTTTGTTCAGAAATGGAAAGCAGCTCATGGAACATTTTTTTCTGTCTTTTCTTATTTTACATTCCAAAAGGTCATTGGCCCATTTAACAGAAATTAAATCTTAATATGCTGACCCTTTATCTTGACTGCCTTGCATTATTTACTTCCAAATTGCTCACTTCATCACCAAGTGGCGAGTACAGATGACATTCAAACTGCAGCTGTGCAATAGTTGTCAGGTTCTCTCGCTCACTGTTTCTCAGTCAGACTTCTGATGTGATTTTTTTTCTTGTCACATTTTATCTCCCTCCTCATCTCACGTTCACTACAGTGCTGTTTATGCCATATGCTTTCTGATCCTTTTCAACAGTTCAACACCTGCTCATTTCTGCTAATATTTGTTTATTTTACATCCCTTTGTTCCAGTTATGTTTCAGTCCCTCTTTTGCCTTTCTCTGTTTCTATGTCTAATTTAGGTCACTACAGCCATTTAATTTTACTCAGTTTTTATCAGCAGAAGGAAGAAGATAAATACTGGATATGCACTTTGAATTTTGTAGTGTTCTGCATCCAAATAAATACGTTGAAAATAATCGTACTGTACAAACATTTCCTTCAGTTATGCCGCAGTCACTCCTTTGAAATTACTTCTACCCTGATTTCAGAGACAGAAAGACTGAAATACAGGTACTGCATTTGCTATGGAGACTGTAATGGCAAATTGACAGGGGTCACATGCCATAGCTAGTTCAATACTACACAGTGTTATAAACTCACTCTTCATACTGTGAGACATGGGCTGAAAATCTCTCCACGTTTTATGGACTTCTGCATCATTCTATGTTGCCAGAGAGCAATATGTCATTGCTAGTATAGTTTAAGTTCTAATTTCATTCATTCATTCACCTTCATGACCAAACCATGCCAACCATGGATAAATCCAGCATTACCCACAGCCAGCCATGGGTTATTGCTATATTAGTAAGCAAAAGGAGGATTGAATATCCTGCATGATAGCCTTGTCATTTTTTCTGATGTGGCTGCTATAACTTCCTTTTACCTGGCATGATAACAGGTAGTGATTTCACAACTAAAGTATAGGAGCAGTAAACCTGTTCACTTCCATTTAAGGTGTGCAGTGCCCCCCCAGCATACTCAGTACACAAGATCACAAGACCAAAATGACCAGCTCTAGTTCAGGATTTTCTGTTGTCCAAACAATAAATATACCAATGAATTTAATTAAAGCAAAGTCTTTTGAGACAGCAGATTGAAACATAGCAATGTTTTCTAGTTAGATTTTTCAAAGGATGTGTCCAAGATTCATTGTATCCATTCATATAGTCTATTTCTTTCCTTTTACTATGATACAAAGCCATATCACCTAGTTCATCATCTTTCTTTTCCCACGTTCTGTGTCTACACCTAACTATTGCTCTTTCATTTTCTGAAAGTCATGCTCAGAGACTTATATCCATTTTCATACCCATGTTTACGTGTTATTCCATTTCACTTTTCTTTTTATTCACTTGTCTCTGCTATAAACTACAGCTGTTTTTATTTCCCTATAACAGAGCTGTGCTATTTTTCCTTGTTCTTTTGAATCATATTGCCATGGAAGCAGTACAGATTTCAGACAACATTGTCACTTCTCACAGAAAAGAAGACAATGATTCTCTACAGAAACCTTTTCCTAGCCAAGAAAACTAAACTATAGTGTGGCATTTCTGATAATTAGAATGAAAAAAGATAGCCCTAAAAGGGAACGCATTTTTCCAAAGTGCAAGTACACATAGCTTTGAACACTGTGTTTCAGAAAAAAAAATCTGAATTTTTAAGACAATGTAGAAAACAAAATACTCACAGGTGCAACCCATGACATGTAGGTATGTGGTGACTTCAGATGGAGATATTTGAAACAATGTCCTAGACCCTTTAAAAAGCAGAGAAAAATCAACAGAGGCACAGATGGAATTCTGGCCACTGCTTCCTCTTATCCGTAAAGAGTAAAAGCAATGGCCCAAAGAACTACCTTGATAAACATTAACTGCCTGCCACTGCCACTGCAAAAAATAAAATCAAATAAACTTTGATTAAACTAAAGTAAGAAACTGCATTTGTTTATTTATTTATTTATTAACATTTGTTGACCGGGAAAGTCCACTGGGTCAGAGACCCATTTTCAGCAGAGGCCCGGGTGGAAAAGCTCCACAAGCAAAATACAAAGGAACACAATAATTAAATACAATGTGACCATGTTACTGATATAACATGAAGAAAAAAACATAGAATATGTACACAGCATTGAAGATATGACAAGTGAAACAATAAAACAAGAAGTTTACAACTGAATAGTAGTGTTACATCATTTCAATCTTTGGTGAGATTCCAGTCTCCTATATAGTAAGAATACACTAATAAATGTGAAGACTGGGTTTTTGCTAAGATTTTGTCATTGTAGTATTTGGTGACGTATATTGTTTAAGGAGGTTTGTTTTTAAGGCAGGTGCAGGATGGATTGTCTACATAATGTGTTTTTAGGGCTACCTTAAAAGTTTTTGGGTGATCAATCTGGGTTATTTCAGATGGAAGGTTATTCCATAGCTTAGCTGTGGTATGGGAGAACAGGCATTGTCCTGCTCTTTTGTTGGCTTTGGTTACTGTGAGCATCAGTTTACAGGAGGATCTTAGTGTTCTAGTGGGGGTGTATGTTTGTAGGATTGAGTTAAGGGCAGGTCAGTCATTTAGTATAGAAATTAGTTTTTGGGCTAAGTTTAGTTGGGTGTATTGTAGAAGGTGAGAAAACTCTAGCCATCTTAGTTCAGTGATGGCCTGGCAGTGATGAGAGTGGTAAGGTTTTCCGGAGGTGAATTTGGCTATTTTGTTAAAACATGATTGCAATTTATTACTAAGGGCTGTGTGCAGGTTAGTGAAAATGGCACTACCATATAAAAGGGAGGGGATGAGTAGGGGATTGGCTAATTTTACTTTGGTATATTTATCCAGGTAGAGTTTGTGGCACTATAGTTTACCTAGTTTGAAATGGCTTTTCTTGATTGCGGTTAGGATGTGTTGTTCATATGTGAGTTTATCATCTATTGTTGTACCTAGCAATTTGGCTGTTTTCACTAGTTCAATTTCTGTGCCGTCCTTAGCCAGGATTTTAAAGTCAATGTTGGATGGTTTTGCTGAGAACAGTAAAAGTTTAGTTTTTTGGGGGTTTAGCATCAATTGTGCATTAATAAGCCATGATTCAATAGAGGTAAAAGCCTGTTGTGTAAGTGTGAGGAGGTCTGAGAAAGATTTAGAGGTGGATATAAGTGCTGAATCATTGGCATATGGGATGATATTCTGGATTAGGGGGACTTTATGCAGGTCGTTGATGAAGACATTGAACAGTAGTAGTCCTAAAATGGATCCCTGTGATACTCCTACATTGTTAGGTTGGTACTGAGATTGTGCAATTAACCATTTTACAGATTGTTCCCTGTTTTGTAGGTAGGAGGTAAACCAGCTGAGGGATTTTGGGGAGCAACCTAGTGTTGATAGTTGGTTTACTAGCTTATTGTGTGACAATGTGTCGAAGGCCTTAGATAGGTCTAATAGGATTCCTGAGGTAGGATGGCCTGCATCCAAGGCTCTGTTGACAGATTCTGTGAAAGATAATATGGCAGTAATGGTGCTATGGCCTGGCCGAAAACCATGTTGGGTAGGGGATAGAAGAGCATTATTTGAGAGGTGTTTAAGTAGTTGTGAGTAGGGTTGCCAACTTTTATGTCAAAAATTCTGGACGTGTGCATGAAAGCAAAATGCGGTACCCCCCCCCACACACACATGCACCCCCCCCCATGCATGCGCTACCCCACACACACACACACACACACACACACACACACACACACACACACACACACACGCACACACACACACACACACACACATACACACACACACACGCAGCCATTCAAGTGTCCCATTACTTGGCTATCTCTCCACTTCTCCCCAGTTGCCATAAATACTGTTCAAAACTCTGTGTGCATACTGTTTTCGGCTTTACTTCTGCAATGATTACAGATACTTGGATTTAATGTAAAACTTTTATTTCGAATTTTACAGCATAAACACTAATAGCCATTTGCTAAACAAGCAATACAGTCTCTCATAAACAGACATAGCTTTAATACTTCTTTGCCTTTAAAACTCACATTCACTGAAACAGCATTGAAACCTACATTCAAAGAAAATGCATCTGGCCAGTGGTGGATTAAGTTTACCTTTGGGTTTTTTCAAATCATAGGCCCCTTGCACACATTTTTAAAGCCAAGCAAAAGTTCTTTGATTCACCTTCCTGATTGTATTAAATTTGAATACATAATAACAGCTAGCAGACATGAATTAGCAACCATCACAACTTTAAGACTGGTACGCTCATGCTCATGTAGAATGTCTAATGAAACAAAACTGGCATATTACTGATATACTTAAACAGCATATATTGCCAGGCTGTGGCAACACAATCCTGTAAAATGTTGGATATGTTAACCATATGAAAATGGCCATATGTTAGTTCCCTTAAACCAATTCACACTAAAAATCCAGAGAGTTCTAATAGGGTACTTGAGTACAAAACACTCACATACATACTGTCCCAGATGACTATGCATGCCCCTTTAGAGAGGGTACATCATCAGATGAGATGTGACAGTGAAGTCTTCACATAAATAAGATAGCCATATTGCTCTTTGACAGACACTGCTGCTCAACAAGCCTCATCAGTAATCAGGCAGAAGTAATGCTATAGGTGCTCTTTTCATATACCAACTACCTCTCAAAAATGGTAGATACTTTTCTGTACACTTCTGATTTCTCATTGATAAGTGAATGAAAAACATACAGCTAACGTTCATCTTGCATCTTTTAGACACACACACAAACACATTGCCCTCAACAAGCCTTATTATTTTTGACAGTGATGATGTGATGACAGTAACAGCACCACTTGTTAGACTGTGTGTTAAATTTATAGTTGTAAACATTTTGCCAGTAAGCATTGAAACAAAACACATGAATCAATAATGACAAAACTGCCCAATTCAGAACATTTCAACCATAAATGACCACTCATACTTATGTCATTAAAATCCACCAATATCAGTCAATATGCACAATCTCTGCATAGTGCAGAAGTATAACATCATCTAAATTCCACATTAAAGAGATCTGCAACTAATGAAAAGTTGCTGCTAGCAAACAATTTTATATATTCAGTGTTTCATCTACAAATCAATGCGTGCTGCCCTTGAAGAATTGATTGCCTATGTTACGTTAAAAAATGGTAAGCTGCTTGTAATATTGCAATAGGAAATGGATGGCAAACTGAAAACAGGTTCATAGTTACTACTAGGCATCATAGGAGGACATACTCTCAGGACTGCAGCACCCTGCCCCATTAAAATACAACACAGCATGAGCTGAGGGGAAAAAAAAACGGAACTTACATGTGCCGCAGTGTTGGATTAGAGAAAACTCAGAGCAAACACCAGCCAGACTCATGCTTTGCCTGGGGCTTTTCAGCATACAGTCCATCTTCTTTATAATTCAAATTCCGCGCACGCGGAAGACAGTGAGTAGACAGATGCAAACAGTCGCAAAGACACTGTTTTCATCATCTGCACCTGGACGCAAAGAGCGTTCTTAAAGAAGAACGCCCCTAAAAGAAAAAAAAAATGTAATTTTTTTAAACTAAATGAAAATGTGGACAGTGCACCATTTTCTCTGGACAACCCAGGCATTTTCCATTCTTCCGGACAGTGTCCCTTAATTCTGGACAGTCCGGAAGAATTCTGGACGGTTGGCAACCCTAGTTGTGAGTGAACACATTTTTCCAAGATTTTAGATAGAGAAGAGAGTATAGAGATAGGGCAGTAGTTGGAAAGATCATGGGAGTTTCCCCCTTTGTGTAGTGGGGTAATGATGGATCTTTTCCATAAGAGAGGAACATAAGATTCAGTGAGAGAGCGATTTATAAGAATGGTAACTGGAAATGCTATTGTGCTAGCTGCTATTTGCAGATATTCTGGGGGAAGGTTATCTGCAGAAAGAGAGAGCAAGGTTTGAGTTGTTTTAGGAATTTCAGAATCAAAGAGGTGGGTACAGGTTGAATAGTGAAGAAGTTGTCAGGTTGTGTAGTGGGGGGGTGTTCTGTTGGGGTTGGGATGTGTATATTTGAGGTGGATGGGCAATCTTTGAGTAGGTTTTGGATGGTAGAGATGAAGTGGGTATTAAAGGCTTTGGAGATTTCTTATGGGCTTTTTTCTGGTACAGGGGATGGGTTTTTGATGGTGCCTGGGTTAAATAGAGAGGAGACAGACTTCCAAAAATGTTTGGGATTGCTATTTGAGGTAGACAGTTTATCAGAGAAATAGGCTTTTTTATCTCGTATTACTAGTTCATAACTTATTACATCTAGAGGTACCAGATTAGCTAAAGTAGGATGCCATGGAAGCAGACTAGGCTTAATCTGAACTCAGTTTGCATGCTTTTTCCTTTACACATACAGGATTCTTCTGGCTACTTTTTTTCATCCAATAAGGCATGATGTTTAGGCTAGTTTAGTTCTGATAACTGTGCATGTAGCTTTTGCTTGCGCACAAGTTATGGCTGAAAAGTCTATGCAGTGGCAGCATACTTACTTGGCTAAATAATGTATAAGTAAATAGTCCTTCTCTGATTGGCCCACCTATGTACTATCTAGCATGGTTGCATAAAAATAATACTCAGACTCTACTAAAACGCCAGAGGATCCCAGTCTTCTCTACATTACTTTAGACAAACTTAGACAAAAAAAGTTGAAAAATCTTCCTCTGAACATTAGATTCCCAATAAAACTATAAATCCTAATGAAATTCAGCATGAAATACAGCAAGCAGCCAATCAGGATCCTCGATAAGCTAAATCAGTCAATAGAAAATATGTGAAGTTTAGGACTACATAAGGGTACCATTCTGAAAGGGGGAAGACAGTCACTGCTTGACCTCCTGCTAAAGTCAATTGTCCCACAGTCCCTGCTGACAACAAATTCCTGGAACAAGTTCTACCATGCCTGCAGATTCATACAGTGGAGCTGCAACAAACAGAAAAGTAAGAAAATTGTCTTCCACATATGTTTTCATAAACACTCCAAAAGTGCCTGAGGTTTGCAACCGTAATAAGACAACATGAAAGTACTTGCCAACAACATGGGAAAAATTATGTAAGAAATATAGATGGAAAAATGAATCTTGTGAATCTGCTCAGATTGAGAGCTTAAGTGTCAATCAGCATGGGGGATGTTGCGTGCCAAAAGTACAAGTTACAAGAGTGAAATGGAGTTCTGGCTTGGGACACACACAATATGAGAAACAGAGTTAGTAGCCAGCTAGAGTGAAAGAAATATGTAGACCCTATAGCCTGACCAACATATGAACTATGATCCATAAACTACTGTGCACATCTAAGGGGGGGGGGGTGCATTTTAACTTTCCAAAATCCTGAAATTACCCAAAATATCTGCCAAGATGAAGCAACCACCCTCCGCTGAGGAAGCCCCTAGAAAATGGACTAATCAGAATGGCTGTAAATTGCTACCAAGGTGGCTATTTAGTGGGGTAGCTCTAAACAGGAGTTGCAGGGCTTATGTATTTTCCAACTAGACTATGCCAAACAGGGAATACTCTGAACAGCCATACAGGGGAAATGCTCTATATGGCTATGCTTTCTCCAAACTTCAAGAAATCTGCTGAAAGAAATGTGACGCCCATCTCTGTTGGCCTACTGCCAGCCTAGGTTTGTGTGAAAGCCAAGATATTATCTCTACTTATCTTAGGCAAACATGAAATCACTACAATCAGCCTGGATCAAGGAATAGCCTGGCTCACTGGTCAAGTCCTCAAATTCCACATAAGTACTTTCATCAACGATAACAGCTTAACTTAAACCTCAGCTAAAAAATGTTTGAAAACCTTAAATGAAAACTTTTAACAGTTAGCATGGAAAAAACTAGGTCACGTAGGAGTAGAACAGTGCCAACAGACCACTATCTCTAGGTTACCAAAAACAACAAAAGGAAAAGAAGGCAGCAGCCTATCTCTAGGTTACCTGGTACAGGACTTTCATAAGGGTTACTGTAAGTTGAAGGTACAGAATTCCCAAAGACATTCATGTTGTCTTATTTCTGTGGTGGTGCAGGGGTAGCATTGTCACCTCACAGCAAGAGGTTCTCCGGTTCAATTCTCAGCTGGGATTCCTTCTGTGTGGAGTCTGCATGCCCTCCCTGCATTCATGTGGGTTTCCTCTGGGTGCTCCGGTTTCCTCCCATGTTACAAAGACATGCATCTGAAGCATTTTTCCATGGGCCTCCGCTGAAAATTGGCTTCGTTCCAAGTCGGACTTTCCCAGTTAACAAATATTAAAATAAAATAGATACAATTCATGGATGGTTCATAAGTATTTACTAGGCTAATGACCACAATGGCCTTTTTAAGCCTAGCCATGCATTCAAAATCACTGACAAGTTCTGATACCCTTGATGAGTGTAAGCAGGTGTTTGGGAAATGAAACATTTACATGCAGGGGCCTGGAGATGAAATATTTGCTGGTTGCCTGTGTCCATTAGAGACATAGGTGCCAAACCAGGGATGAATTTACTGTCCTCCATCCAACTGTCCAAGTTGACTTGAATTGGGTTAGGGAGGAACTCTGCTTCACATGGATGGGGAGCCTGTTCCATAGAAGGGGTAGTCTGTGGGATACATACCTATCTCCCCAGAAGGTCCGATTTATATCACAGGCAAGGTTTCAGTCTTTAGAATGCATAATTCTGGTACTGTTTGTTTTGTGGATATGCAGGAGGTCCATCAGAGTGGGGTCTGACAATGCCCAGTATGCCAGATATAGAACTCCCCTCAAAAGCCTGTAGGAGACAGAATACTGGGATAGGGCCTTGAGACGGTCTGCATAGGACATTTTACTTTTCATGAGGAACCTCTGTGGACATTCCAATTGTTTGATATGTCTGTTTAGGTACATACCAAAGGGGGCATTGTACTCAATGATAGGTCTGATGAATACAGTGGAACAATAACTTCCTTGGACTTAAATGCCATACCTTTATTTATAAGTTGCGCAACACAGAATGATTTCCTCACTGCTGTAGACATGTGATGGTCCAAGACTAGATTACTATGTGTGTCCCTAAGTCCCTGACTACTGGGTCGATTATCAATCAGACACAAATATTTAGGGGAAATTTTTAGCATGACAGAATACTGCAGTGGTATATAATGTCAGCATTGTCCTCTTCTGTTCTTTGTCAGTTGTCTGTCTTGCCTCTCCTGTAGTCAGTGGAGGTGCTCTAGGTTGTAAAAGAGATAGTGTAGGAGCTATATTGTTACAACTTACTGGTATGACATTCATTTTCTTAAAACTGCATTTGCCATTGTAAAAGGAAGAGTCTTTGGAATATAGGCTTATATGAGCTATAAGTCCTTATAGCCCTGACCTGCACTAAAATCCTGTTGAGTGGCGAAATTGCTATAAGCCCTTATAGCCCAAACCTGCACTAAAATCCTGTTGAGTGATGACATAACTAACTAACTTAAGCACATCTTGAATAAGCTGTACATGACCAATGGAAGAATGCTGTTCAAGGTGAACAGAATGAGATCAATATACTTAGATGTGCTGAGTGTTCAGCTTCATTGCCACAACCACACAATCAGAAAAATGAGAGAGAGAAGTTACACAGCATTAAGAAGCACAAAGATTGTTGAAGCATGCCTATCTCTTCTTATGTGTATGGTAATAAACTGATGTTGGTTGCTACCTATAGCTACTGTCTTCCACTGGTTTGCTTACATATTTTTCCTGTACGGTGTTTATAGCTGAACAGTAGGTACCAACACATGGCCAATGGAAGAATGCTGTCTCTCCTGTACCCCTAGTTTACTGCCAGTCCTCACTTGAACACTGCATTTGGCAGTTTTCCCCTGTAACACAAGCAATAGTACACATTTCCTCCGTGCTCTTGCTGTTACATTGTACATTAAAATATCGCCTGTGTGAAGGCTGCCAGCCTAGCTAGATAGAATTTTGTAGCTACTTCTATGTCATTTGTAAATATTAATATAATCCACAGGCTTGGTTTACAAATGTAAAGAGAACTATATGTTATGATTAAAGTATAGGGTGTACTGAGCTTCAGAAATGTAACCACAGTGCACTCTGCTGGAAGAAAGCTGATAAGTCAAGCATTGTATGACTGTTTGATCTCAAGCTTGGAGACAGGATGTCTGGGCCAGAAAATTCTTTCTATTGTCTTGATTTAAGAGATAATTATTAAGGTTTTACATGTATAATGTCTTTTATTGCTGTGGCTTCCTGGCCAGGTGCAGCTTACTAAGAAATATAAATGCTGAGTTTGTGTTAGCCTGGGAACTAAAGATGTGATAACAATGATGTAATGTGAAATGACTCAGCAGTACTGGGTGTTTATCAATTTAAGACTTTCTCAGAGAGAAAGATTTGAGCATTTTGGATTTTGTCTGAAGAACATCACTCACCAGCACTTGCTTATTTTGTATATAAGTAGAATTTAGAACAGTGATTTCTTAGAGATCGATAGAAATAGCCAGATTAGTCTAGCTGTTTTCTACATTTATGGCAGATTATTCAACAGTATTATTTTAAAACATTTTCCTGTGATCTCTGAGCTCTTCAACATCATTGTGTTGAAGTAATAAGATTTGTCTTGTGTTTTTATTATTTATTACATATTTTTAAACCTTTCAACTGTGGCTGTTTTGTGTAATGGTAATTTAAGCTATTAGAGTACACTGCATGTATTCGGTGATACTGTCCAAGCCACTCCAATAGCTTTAGCCCTGGGTCACACTATTTGGATAACAGTAATATTACACAGTGAAATTGGTCAGCCTTTTGGAAGGGCCTTATTAGCAGCTGAAAAGAGTAGTTGGTGGCAGTGATTACTACCCTATAGCCTTGCAGTAGGGGGTATAGCTGAAGAACTTGTGCCAGCCTACCTCAGGAGGGTCTGTGTGTTTGTATTTAAGCCAAATCTCAAAGTGTGTGTGTGAGTCAGCTACTTGGCCAGGGACACAAAGCACTGCTTGGACAGAGAGGGTATTGGAGGTTTTGGTTTGACTACTCAGCTGGGATCTGAACCCTATAGCTGAGCCAATGGAGAGTTTTATTGGGGATCTGGAGAGAAAGGGAGAAACCAGCCCCAGACTGACTGTGATATCTATGTGCTCTTAAGGGAAATTGTACTTTACTGTGTGCATACTTGTTATTCATCCCAATGTGCACGATCCTCACTGGTGTTAGTGGAGAGGATTGAGTCTCCTTGATTACTGGGCCAGTGCATGGGCATCACAGCCTGACATCCTCTTCTCTTGCTGGTTGTTCAGGTCCTGCGTTATTCTTGGAGTGTGTTACTTCAGTGGCATTCCCTGAGTGTTTCTGCATACATTCTCTTGTCCCTTTTTGTACTCTGTCCCTTCCTTTTTCTCTCTCTCTGCCTAGTGTTCCCTTACACTCATTGTTTGTGTTCACTGTGCGTTTGTAGAACTTCTTTCACCTGGCTCCATTACTGAACAAGCCTGTGCATTTTTGGCTTTCTTAACTGTAAAACATGGTTTTGTTTGACATTTTCACTCACCAACTATGATTTAATGAACTTTAATGAGGACTGTATCATTCACTGAAACAGACATAAGAAACTGGAATTAAACAGGTAGGCATCCATCAATCAACTATGAATTATTTGGGAGAATCTGAGTCTGCTGCCTCACACAAATATTTACAGATGAAAGAACATGTGAAAAACAGATATAGTGAAAGACAGATGAGACAGATGGGGACACAAGTGGCCATGTACAACTATTTGGATACATACAGCTGTATATGTAGTCATGCATGAGCAGACACTAGTGCAATATTTAGATCAGAATAGATGGATAATATAATGCATTGTCAGGAAATAGAGACATAACTAATACAATTGGGTATACAATGAGAAAATAGCTGAAGAACAACACAACTGAGCAATTGCTAGCATAATTGCAAGAAATCAATGGAACTGGGACATTTGGACAAATATTAATAGATATTATACAATCTCATAATTATTCAAATGGAGAACAGCTACAGTTATTCTAGTGCATAAGGGAGAATGTTCCTCAGACCCAGGCACTTACACACCCATAAGTGTGACCAGCTTCATATTCAAAGCCATGGAAAGACTTATCATGAAATTAATCATTCAGGACATAAGGAACCTCCAAATACTGGACACATCTCAGTTTAGATTCATCAAGGGCAGGTCTTGCTTACTCAACTGGTGGAATTTTTTGAAAAGGTCACCAAAACAATAGATTAAAGTAAAACAGTACACACTGCATACCTTGACCTGGCCAAATCTTTTGACATGATTCCCAACTCAGACATAGTAGAAAAAACAAATAAACTGGGGATAAACCTCTATGTCACCTGATGGATTGCCAACTGGCTCACAACTAGAATGCAAATAATCAAAATAGGGGAAGTTACCTCCACAAAGAAACAAGTCACTGGTGGAGTCCCCCAATGTACTGTGCTGGGACCTCTCCTGTTTGGTATCTACTTTTCTGAAGTAAAAGCCAATGCCAAAGGGCTCTGGCTGACTATGTTTGCAAATGACTGTAAGCTAGGAGCAGTCATTCAATCCTCAGATGACACAGCCATCCTGCAGGAAGGTTTGTGTCAAATAAATAACTGCTGTTAAAATCATGGTCTGAAACTAAATGCCAATAAATGCATTATTGTATCCTTTGGGAAGTCAACTGCCCCAGGAAACTACCACATTGACAATACGCCCCTAGGAGATGACCCAGTTGTTCAGGATTTGGGAACTTATGCGGACAGTGATCTAGCTTTTGACCAACATGCACCCATTATTGAAAGAAAGTTCTTCTATATTATATAGCTTATAAACAAAAGGATTGTGTCTAGATCTGGGGATGTCATTGTCTCCCTTTACTCAGCCCTGATTTGGCCAATCATTGAATATAATGCTCCCTTTGGCATGTATCTGTTCAAACACATGCAACAATTGGAACTCCCACAGATATACCTTACTAAAAGGATACAAGGCCTAAGCAATATCTGCTACATGGACTGACTCAAAGCCCAGTCACTATAGTCAGTGTCCTACTGACTGCTAAGAGGTGGCCTGTGTCTGGCATATAAGGCATCCTCTGACCCATTACTGATGGACTTACTGCACATCAGCAAGTCATATGGTATCAGAAATACTCAATCTAGGGATCTAACCATCTTCTGCAACTGGAACAGAATGATTGGAGGGACAGGAATCTCTCACAGAGGATACCACTGCTGTGGAACAGACTCCTAATCTACATAAAACAAAGTTCATGCCTGTCTGTTTTCATGTGAACGGTGTATCTATGGATGGGAAACAGAAAATGTATCCAGGACTACTCTCTGTGCTTCTAATGGACAGAAGCAGCTCCTAAATGCAACATCACATACCTAGGTCACCTTAAATTATCTATGCTATGATCCCAGTTATTTTTATTAGAGGTAATATATAATTATCAGCCATGGGATTGGTAAGGCCAGTCTATAACCAAATGAGATAGGTTATTTCAAGCACAAAAAGGCAACATTGCTAGGCTTAAAATGGAAAATAAGGGCAACTAAGCTAACCTAGTATTCACCTATGAACCTATTAAA
The DNA here is from genome assembly GCF_019279795.1 of Protopterus annectens. NCBI lineage: Eukaryota > Metazoa > Chordata > Ceratodontiformes > Protopteridae > Protopterus > Protopterus annectens. The sequence continues at coordinate 891,521,370 of NC_056741.1, read as the reverse complement.
TTAACATTGTTAATGGAGCAAGGAGAATATGCAATCATAAGAATACAAAAAAAATTGTCAGAGAAGCAGAGCTGTTTTCTGGAGTCCATTCATTTATACTGATATCTTCCCAGTCATACCTGACTTACTTCTCTTTGTTATCCCATTCATAGATGCCCCAACACTACCATGACCTATCACCTCTATTGGGGCATCTCATCTGGCTATGAATCCATTTAGATAATTCCATTTGGAATGGATCACTGTGTCCATACTCCACTGGTTAAGTAAAGTTGTTGAAGTTCTCTGCAAAACTTTAGTCTGTGACCCTTCTCTGTTCTCCAGAGTCAGTAATGTCACCTTTCATAATATTCTTTTCCCCTTAATCACACTAGACATTGTTATGTGTCCTTTATTAATACGGCTTGAACTCCCCCTCCACCTCCAATACAAACAACTTAGTGCAGTATAAAAAGTCACCTACAGCCCAGTAGTTTGTGCTGCTCTTAGCCCATTAATCAATTTTTATATCCCAAATAAACATCTCAGATCTGAAGACAAACATCTCCTCGCAACATATAACCCTAACAAAACCCCATGCCTAAGCCTTTACTCCTGTTCTGTGGCTAAACTATGGAACTTCCTTCGTTTAACTGTCAAAACTGCTACTTACCTGCACACCTTCAAAACCTCTATAAAAGAATATTTCAGCTAAGCTTGGATTTGCTCCTGTATGAGCCCAGGCTGAGGTACTCATATCTTTTTCTACCTCTACTCTCTCTATCCCCACTAATAACTTACCCTACCCTCTCTTTGTCTATACATACTCCCCTGAGGTTACACTCATACCTTTTCCACATCTATTCCTACTATCACCTCTATCACACCCTACCCTTCTCTACTCATACTATCCTATGCCTTCACCAATATAATATGCTACCATATTTCATGACCTATAGAATATTAATAATAATTATGATAATCATCTATTATGTAAATAATGCTGCATCTTCTTATCATCACGCTTTCCATATAATTTATGCTTGAACACTATGACTTTATTATGTCTGCTGACTTTTCATTCTGACAAACTATGTGTAGTTTTTCAAATTGTGTGCTTGAATGTTATGACTTCATCATGTCTGTTAAGTTCTCATTCAGACAAACTAATTTGTTTTCATATTTATGCTTGAATGTTATGACTTTATGTCTATCTAGTTTTTCATTCTGTTAACCATATGTGTCTGGAACTTTTCTCCCCAGGCCTCCATTGAAAATGGGTACCTCATGACCCAGTTGGACTTTCCCGGTAAACAAATGCCAAATAAAAAAATTAATTACCTTTCCTCATTACTGGATGTATGTGTAACCTGCAATCAGACCATATTTTCTTTTTCCTTTGTATCAAGAATCAGCTTGCTGGTCCTTACAGAGATGTGCATGCCAAGAAGGCTTATATGTCCACTGTATACGTCCTGTAGAGTAGGGCACTGTGATGCAGACAGAATTTCATCCAGGTACAGTACTTGGAAGCATGATTACGCATTAGGGAAAATACAGCTACCATTGGATGGGTCAAGAAACATCTGAGCAGTGCAAGTACAGAGAAACGAGAGAATGCAGCTAAGAGAGCACAGACATCACTAGTGACATTGAAATAACTTAGTTGGCAAGCATCACTGCAACAATAGGATGGACACAAAACTTTGAGACATACATACAAATAAGCAGATGTGACTATCCTAAGCAGATGCATATGCAGGCTAGCAGACAGATGTATTACTCACTGATGGTGAGATAACATGTTGGGCACAGATGTGGACAAAATGACATATTCAGGCAGATAGCAGAGACATTGGTATATGTAGACATAGCTGCATGAATGGATATTCTTCTTAGGGGCCAGTCAGGTAGGTACAAATAAGTAGATGTGAAGGAAAACAAGAAATGAGTGTACAGCATTGAAAACACATGCATAAATAGTCAAAAGTGGAAGCACATAAATGCTGATATGCTTATGAAATGGAGCTACGATTCAAGTTGGTTTCCTGAGCAGCAGAAGTGGATATAATTATGCACAACTGGACAGGTACAAAGTACATTTAGAGTTAAGTGGAAAAAACAGATAACACTGACTCAGTAATTAGCAGACTACGTACAGTAGGTAGAAGCCGGCCGTGCATATACCGCTACAGGTGCATGTCATAGGATAACTATAGAGAGTTAATAGTCTGTTTCCTTTGCTCAAGAAGTGTAACTCTAAATACTAAACAAAGAGGGGCTTTCAGTGGCTAGTGGAAATCATAACTGCACATCTGAGTGCTAGAATTTTCAAATTTACATAAAGAGATAATTACCCTGCAAGGATGGAAAGCAAATCAGTTGTGGTAGTTCAAAATGTTACCAGACAACTTAACCTTCAGGTGCACTTTAAATATATTATATGCCAAATTACAAAACAAATAGAGCAAACATCAGAGTGACTTTCAGCTTCCAGTAGGAGCATTGCAATTATAATCCCAAAGTGATCACATATCCATGGTAGCACTGGCAGGGAAGGAGAAAGGGAAATGTCAAGCAGCTTCTAAATTTACAACTATTTTTCTGACATTTGGGGTAATTTTATAAAAAAAGTGAATGTGTAGGTGGAAGTTAAGTTTGGCAGAAAAGAATAAAATCTTTATTTAGGCTTAGTGAAAAATGATAATGTGAAAACTGAGTTGTGAATCTAGGTACTTGAAAGTGTTGTGAGAGCTTTAATTCATCCTATAAGGGCCTTTCCCCAACAATAATGATGTGGCTGCCACAACTGCATCCTTCCTACAACTAGGAGGACTAATAGGGCATGTGCAACTTATTCATACACTGCATAACTAATGTGTATTTGCCTCCGTGTCACACATGAAGTGAGAACTATGAGAAATGTGCTCTTCCCCTAACTGCCCCACCCCCCTACCCCACCTCCAGCAAGTTACTTAGTCTCAAGTCATGTAGGTCACAATTATGGTTTTACCCTGCTGTGCCGCAGGGATAGATTCACATGGACACTTACACAGTAATATCTCTTCTCACACTTCTCATTCTAAACTGTTTCTTCACACACCAGTTTGTCAGCATTTCTCACCTTTTGTTTCCTTCCCTGTATGAGTAGTCCTCCAGACTTCTGGTACTGTTCTCACTTGTGCCCACTGTATACTTTTACTTGCTCTTGCAGAGTTTATAATTGTGTTTGGTATGTGCATTGGTATGTGCATTTTTCATAAGTGTTACTAGAAAACATGCTTTTCTATTCAGTGCTTAAAGTCCCAGAAATGGCATTTAAAAGAAGGTGGCTGATTCCACTGCCTTTACTCTCCCTGCCAGCAAGATGATTCAGTAGAGGAATATTGACTTATCTAATTGTGCAGTGACAGCATGTTGTAGCAGTGTTGTAACTATGCTTTTGTCTCACAGAATTTGGAAATGTCTGTAAGATCTATGAAGTGTAAAAAGAAATGTCACAATTAGTTTGGTGAATGTTTATTTTTGCTTTTGCATGTTTTTAATGTTATGTTTCTGGTGGGGAAGAGCACATTCATTTCTCATAGTTCTCACTTCATGTGTGACACTTAAGGGTATGTGGGGGGGGGGGGTCAGCCTCCAATTTTACGTTTGCACAATGGTGAGAGAATGCAAAAAAAAAAAAAAAAACCAAACAAACAAAGCAACCATTCACCAATGCAGCATGGCAGTGATTCATGTAATATAAAATGTATGCAGTTTCAACAAACCCTGATTAAAAGCAATGCAGAAATTGCGGCTTGAGGAACATACCCATTCTGGAGTGCAGGTTTGCCAAGGAAATATAGCAAACAGCACAGGACTGCTGAATTTCCACTTCCACTGCCAAAGGATACAACCCTCTGGGCTAGGGAAATGAATGTGTCAATGGGGAGGATGGATGGGTTTGATGGGCAGGTGGGAATTACCTAAAAAATAGAAACCATAACATTAAAACATCTGGAGCGTTTCTCCCCGGGCCTCTGCTGAAAACAGGATCTGTGGAACCTAGTCGGACTTTCCCGGTCAACAAATGTTAAATAAATAAAAATTAAAAATAAATAAATAAATGTTTAGTGAGTATGTTATAAAGTCAGAAATCTTTCCCAGTCAAGAAATGACAATACTTCTTATTGCAAAATGCATCCAGATCATACCTTTCAACCTCATAGAGCAAGAAATCTAGACAAATCCATAAATAAAAGTGGGACAGAGGACCAAAAATAGGGATACTTTTTAAATATTGCTCCTACAAACTTTAGAAAGTTGACAGAATAACAGGTTTTGCATTAGCACAAATTTTCTGCAGGGTATGAAGTCTGAAACTCAAAATCATGCCATCATTTTCTAACTTCATTCTGAATGACTTGCCAATAATTTGCCAGGAAACCACAATTTTATGAAAGAAGGACCAAAAATATGAGGCAAAAATCTGGAAATTTTGTGAACATCTGTACAGTTGAGAGGTATGATTCCAGATAGTGACAACTGAATCATCTCTGGTATTTAGCGTTCTAAGCATTTCATCTTCAGTTATTATTTGATTTCTGTATATTAAAATGATCATTGTAATTCTTAATGAGTGCCTAGATAGGCCCACATGGCAGACCACATGGGCTTGCCTATGTCACAGGTGAAGCTGAGAAGATAGAAATAACAGTTGCTGATACAGCAGACACCTCCCACATCCATTTCACTTTGATTTCCCTTGGTGCACACAGTGAAAGTTACTAATGGTGCAGGAAAGTATGGTTTCATAGCGGGCACTGAAACACATGTAGGCATTCTGCAGGGCTGCCATTATGGTCTATGGTTTACAAAAGCAAAATGAATGAGTTTCTTACACTGAGAAAAGCTTAGTTTAACTTCTATAACTTGTACAGTATGTGACTAAACAAGTTACTTAACCACCTAGTGGTCCCAGGGGACCAAAGCACTCAACACATAGCCAGGCTGGCAGCCTCATCTGGATGAAAAAATATAAAATATATAATCATGCTTCTGAAGCCAAGGCACTTGATGCATTATAAGTACATTATTTAAAATCAGAATGCTAGCTCAGAAGTCATGGTATCAGCAGTGTAAGCCGTCCTCCCAAGTGACAACCCCCATCTAGCACTGGCAAAAATCTATGGGAGTCACAAGTCTGTTCTGTTTTGTTTGGTAGCAGTATAGTTAAACAGAGGAAATAGCATACAGAGCTGACTTAACAACCACTTTCTGAGTTTCCTGTAAATGTCAGGCTCCTTGCCTGTTTCTAACAGACACACCTTGAAGCTAAATTGCAGCTAAATTACAAAGCACTAGACAAACCAAACCCTCCATTCAGTCTATCTTCTCTTAAGGGAGGTGGAGAGCTGCCTTCTCTAAAAATAGGTCTTTGCTAAAGTGCCACTTTTCCTTCTTTTTTGGGGTTTTGTGATTTCACTGTTTGAGAGCCAGTAACATCAATAATCAACTCTGCCGTGAATGGGAACTTTGTGTTGTGGTCACTGAGTCTACATTTTGCATCAACTACTGCAAAGCAAATGCTGGTGACATAGTCCCAGCTTTCCTTACTTAATTTGGAACCCTTAAGTATAAACTTGACTGTCTTAATTTAGTTTTCTTAGTGAGTTCTTTTTTTTTTTTTTTATTTAATGAGATGGATGATGTGGCATGAACAATCTAAGCTAGAATAAAAGTTTTAAAGTGTACATTCAGACTCATTTTTTCTATTCGTATTTAAAGTATGAGTTATGCAAACTTGAATATTTAAGTTTATTTTTACATGCCAAATCATTTAGACTCTTGAAGATTTTATAGACAGGTACTTCAAGGAAATTCTGCACCAAACACACCAGATAAACTATTTAAAACCAAAAAACGATCTGGAACACAATAAGAGAAGGCTCGAACTGTAAAAATGATTTAATGTTTCCACACAAGTGAAATTAGCGCTTTCGGCGGGTAAAATAACCCACCTTCCTCAGATTACACAGCTGGACATGAAGAACTTATTTATACATCAATACATATAATATGTCCAATTACCTTAAAGTGCATTGTTCAAACAATTAGGTTGCCATAGCGACCTTAAAGTAAGATCGCTACCTGCATGATTTTACTTGCGCTACTATCAGCTATGAAAATACATACATATAAAAACACCGAATGTTTAAAACGTAAATGCATATCTTGCTTATTACTAAACAATTAACCAGAATCTCTTCCCTTGCATTACGGCAGGCTATTTACGTATTTACAAATACGGAAATTAATGCAAAAGGTAGATAATCACTTAAAAAGTAAAAAACCATATGCATAGCTCTGCACTTTATCGACCACAGAGGTTTCAAAAGTGTAAATATCCATTATATCATTGTATTGTAAATAGTACTGTTGTGATGGCACTTATTATTTAAAAACTGATGATATTATGCATACATTTATACCTAAATAAATCAAAACATTGTATCAAAAGGTCACCCTATTACTAAACAGTTCTTACTCTTACTGCTGTAAAACAATGTTAATATGACACATAAATATACCCTTAAATAAATAAAACATTAATGTTAATTCGCATATTCAAAAGGCCTAAATTTCATATTAAAGCCCACAAATTCGTTCTTCTATTTATATGAAAGCCAGAACGTTATGTTCACAATCATAACATATATTATATTAATATTATATCTACCTATTATAGGCTAACCACTTCAAAACACATTTAATAGAGAGAGCCTCATTAATACCTGGTATAACTTGTGCCCTAGTGCGAATTTGCCAACATAATTCGTCAATTTCCAGGCGGACTTGCCAAGGTCCCCCTCTAATATCTTGTTTTCTTTGCTGCAAAATAACAAACTTAAAAGAATGTCCACTATTTTCAACTACATGCCGAGCTAGAGCATTATTCTGATCCTGTTTGGAAACCGCATTGATATGCTCGTAGATTCTGATTTTTAATTTACGCTCGGTTTTTCCTATGTAAAAAGCTTTACATAGATTACATAGGGCAGCATAGACCACTGATTTTGTTTCACAATTGAAGTGGCCATTAATCTTATATTCTGTGTCATTTATACTACAAGTGGTACCAATCTTTATATACATACACTGACTGCATGTTCCACATCTGTGCATCCCTAATGGACAGTTAGACATCCTTTTTTGTTTCGTTTTTTCCATAATGCATTTGAGGTTGTCCCCCCTCCTATATATTATTTTAGGTTTATCACCAAGAAGGGCAACTAATCCTTTATCATGTTTAACAACCTCCCAATTTTTGTTGATAATTTCCCTTATCTGTTGAAAATCCATAGAATATGTGTGAAGGAAACTACAACAAAAGTTAGGTTTAGGTAGATTAAATGTGAATGTCTCTACCTGTAGACTTGAAATTTCAGGATTGACATCCAAATTATTAGTTTTTGTAACGGGAAGCAGGGGTAAAAAGTACCCCCCCTCCCGTTTGTTAGTAACTTCTAGTACGATATTATTGACTAGACATAGAGGATACCCCCTAGATATGAACATAGCTATCAATTTTTCACATTCTATTTGAAAATCGTTATCATCCGTCACCATCCGTGCTGCCCTGACCAGTTGGCTCTTAATAACTGATCTTTTTTGATGGTACGGATGGTTACTTGAAAAGTGTAACAGTGAGTTAGAATATGTGGGCTTTCTATATATAGTACTTTTGAATCTATTGTTGGTAATGTCCTTAGATAGAAGAACATCCAAGTAATTCATTTCAGAGTCAGCCACTGAATATGTAAAACTAAGGAATTCAGTCATACTTGTCATGTTGTCAATAAACTGTGGAATAATTGATTTATCTCCCTTCCAAATGCAGAAAATATCATCCTGATACCTTGTGTAAAAGGAGACATGTTGTTGAAAAATGTCATCCTTGAACAGAAATTCATCCTCCCAGTGAGTCATCACTGCATTCGCGAATGAGCCCCCACAAGGGGAGCCCATCGCCACACCTGATGTTCAAGGAAATTGTTATGTGCTCCTAGATAGGCTCCCCTAATAATCACAGCAGTGTCACAGTGATTAAAACCATTGCTGTATAATTCCAGGGTCCAGGATTCAATCTCAAACTCTAGTCACTATTTGTGAAGAGTTGCCATTTTCTCCCATAATTGTCATGTCCTTCCTCTGGGTACTATGTTTATTCATTAACAGCATACTCTAAATTTTCCATACATTGAATTCACTGTTCTATTGTGAGCCAGGTTGTAACAGAAAAGCAATAAAAGTGGACAAGCCCACTCACTTGAATAACCACTAAATACCTTAAAGTCATGCATTCTGGCTTATTTATGGCCATTGAAGGAGTAGCAGGGCCCCCACACTCTCATTCACAGTCAGTAAGAGACTCACTGAAATCATGCCTAATTTGTATGAGTGCTTGAGAACACCCCTCTACAAGTGCATTTTTAGGTTTCTGCTTGGAACGTGTACTGTAATGAGCAGAAAGCAGCCAATGTTTCTGAGAAAGCTATCACTATTAAGGTGAATAAATTATTTCCATTTTCTGCATTATAATGTTTCCCTTTGCCTTGTGCCATGCAGCCACATGTATTTCTTACAGCAGTAGTACTTATGTGTACACAAGTTTCTGCACTGAGACATGCATCATATGACTGCCCACAGTGCACACACTGAGCATTAGTATACATTTGTACATTATAATATTATAGATATTTGTGGCTCTATGCACACACAATACTTGCTCAGTCAGTCTCTCTGTAAAAATACTAAGACATGAGAAGATCCTAATCATTTGTCATTGTGTTCATTTTTTGAAAGCAGCTAATTTCATGATTTTGATTGATTTGTACTATTAAGTGGAGTTGTATTATTTGGAAAAGTTGTATATTAAGTTCACCTTTCTTTTACTCTGGAAATAAAATCAACCTGGACTAGTGCAACAACTCAGAAATCTTATATTTAAGTAGCACTTAAATGTAGTAATAGTATTTGAGTAGTTGTAGTAACAGGATTTGAGTAGCATCATAATCCAGCTATTGGAAAGCTTTTAAAATTTCTGAGTTGTGTTGGCTCTGTGACACAGAGGAAGCAGTCCCTGATTATAACTCAGATGATCCAGAACTGATTACCAACCCAAGAACTGGAGAAACCAACTGTTGTGAGTAATCAGCTCATATCAGCATTTTATTGCATTATTTTTGCAATACGTTTTGTTTAAATTGCTGGTCTGAGACTTTACCTAAGAACATGTCCAGTGGGGAGAGAGAGCAGTATATTATTCATACATTTTCTTATTTCGTATTTAAGTCTTTTAGTTTGTGCAGAGATTAATGTTGTGAGCTGTGGTAAAGGCTTTAATTCCGTCAGCCTTCATTTGTCTACTGTGTGACCTTGAGCAAGTCCTTTAACCAGACATTGCTCCTGGGTCACCCCTGAAAAGGGACTGTGTCCAGTGGGCACACCGTTAATAAATGGGTATTATTATTTAATCCATTTCATGTCTGCATGGGAGCTGCATTATGTTTTGCAATACTTCATATTTAAATTGCGGGTCTGAGTTAATTAGCTATGAATCATGTGCATTAGGAGGGAGTGCTATATTATTCATTCATTTTCTGATTGCTCATTTAATCCATTTCAGGCCTGTATTGAAGCTGCAGTCTGTGTCAGCTTCTTTTACTGAATTATTTTTTCCAATAATTTGGGTTTAAAATCCTGGTCTGAAACTTATTTGCCTAACAAGTCTATGCATTGGGTGGTCTGCAGGGGAAGATGGAAGAGTATAAGCAATACTGCTACCACAAAAAACATGGGGCAGTTCTATGAGGAGGTGGGACATGAGATATTAAGGTGTAGTTTCTTTAGGAATGACAGAGTGCACAGACATGGAGGGGGTATAGTGAGTTGCATAAAAGTGTGACTGAAGTATGAGGATAGAAGGTAAGAAAAATGTCATACCATGAAGGCAGTGAAGGAAACTTGAGGATCAGATCACGGGTAATCCCAGGAGCTAAGTTAAAGAATGGGGTGATGTGCTCAGAGGATCATTATAATATATCAATTCTCCTGGAGATGACAAGGGAGGATAATGAGAGACCAGGTAAGCGAGTAAAGGAGTAGTCTAAGCAAACAGAATGGAATATAGTCATGAGGGATCTGAACCTGGCAACAGTAAACTGGGAGAGCTCACTCTCTAAAATGAAAGGGGAGTTGACTGAGGTCTAGGCCCATGATATCATGATGTGTTCACCCAGCTGCTGCAGTATAGTACCAGAATGGAAGGAATTTGGAATATGGTTGTCCTAGCTAAGGTAGTGAGGATCAAGTATATCCAGGTGATGGCACCAATAGATGGGGGGGATAAGACACAAACATAAAGTTGCTGGATTTATCCTTGACATTTATTTCCATCCCAGCTGATTTAAGGGACTGGAGGCAAATTGTGGATATAAATACATTATCAGAATGGGTCCGTCTGAGGAAAAGGTAAAACTGGAAAGAGGAGAAGACCAATGTGGCAACACAGAAATATAAGCCTAGCAAAAAGTGCAAAAGTGAGTAAACGAGGCAGATAAAATGAGGCAACATTGGAAGAGTCACAGGAAGTACATGAAAAAACAGAAAATAGACAAAGAGTAGTGCAATTATTTAAAACAAATTTATGTAGAAGTTGAAAGAAAGCTGGTAGGAGGGATCAAGAATGGTAATAAAGTATATTAGGTATATTGCAGAAAAGAGGAAGGAAGAGACAGACCTAGCCAGACTAAGTAAGGATTGCAAGAGAGATTACAGAAAACAGTGAACAAGAACAGGTACTGAACATATACTTTGTCTTTGTTTTCACAAATGAAAAGAATAGCTAGACACCATGTGTGCATGTGGGGGGGGGGCAAGGGCAATAATGTCTAAGACAACAACCAACATGGGTTATTTGCCAGCTGTCAGTCAAGCTGCAGCAGATCTTGCCAGTAGAGTACCAGGTGTCATGGTTTACCTGGACTTCAGTAAGACCTTTGACTTGGTCCCACACAGGTGGCTGCTCTGCAGACTGGCAGTATGGGCATGGATGAAAGGTAGGACATAGAGGGTCATGGTAAGATCTTCACTGACAGAAATAAGAGATGTTGCTAGTGGACTATTGGAGGTACTGGCTAATACTCTACTGTGGTCATTGCAGATATATCTGGGAGAAAATAGAACAAGATCATTCCCTCTGCAGGTAACGGAAAGATCAATGCAGCTGTGGAGGATGTTGGAAAGAGGTTATGGATGCACTAGGAAAGATTGTCCAAACAGGGAGAATGATGGTAGCTGAAGTACAATGAAGAGAAGTGCAGAGGACTCCATCTGCTCTACAACATACCTTGGCTAAACTGTCAACAAGGTTCATTGGAAATGAATACAGCATTACTGGAAAAGGAGATGATAGTGTGCATCACATCTAGATAGGACCATTGGTTTTAGTGTGTGCATCACACCTATATAGGAGCATTGGTTGTAGAGTGTATATCACACCTAGGTAGGGCCATTGGTTGGAGAGTGTGCATCACACCTAGGTAGGACCATTGGTTGGAGAGTGTATATCACACCTAGGTAGGGCTATTGGTTGGAGAGTGTGCATCACACCTAGGTAGGACCATTGGTTGGAGAATGTGCATCACACCTAGGTAGGACCATTGGATGGAGAGTGTGCATCACACCTGGGTAGGACCATTGGTTGGAGAGTATGCATCACACCTAGGTAGGACCATTAGTTGGACAGTGTACATCACACCAGGATAGGACCATTGGTTGGAGAGTGTGCATCACATCTATTAGGACCATTGGTTGGAGAGTGTATATCACACCTAGGTAGGGCCATTGGTTGGAGAGTGTGCATCACAGCTAGGTAGGGCCATTGGATGGAGAGCGTGCATCACACCTGGGTAGGACCATTGGCTGGAGAGTGTGCATCACACGTAGGAAGGACCATTGGTTGGAGAGTGCGCATCACACCTAGGTAGGACCATTAGTTGGAGAGTGTGCATCACACCTGGATAGGAACATTGGTTGGAGAGTGTGCATCACACCTATGTAGGACCATTGGTTGGAGAGTGTATATCACACCTAGGTAGGGCCATTGGTTGGAGAGTATCCATCACACCTAGGTAGGGCCATTGGATGGAGAGTGTGCATCACACCTGGGTAGGACCATTGGTTGGAGAGTGTGCATCACACCTAGGTAGGACCATTGGTTGGAGGTGTGCATCACACCTAGGTAGGACCATTAGTTGGAGAGTGTGCATCACACCTGGATAGGACCATTAGTTGTAGAGTGTGCATCACACCTAGGAAGGACCATTGGTTGGAGAGTGTATATCACACCTAGGTAGGGCCATTGGTTGGAGAGTGTGCATCACACCTGGATAGGACCATTGGTTGGAGAGTGTGCATCACACCCAGGTAGGACCATTGATTGGAGAGTGTATAGCACACCTGGATAGGACCATTGGTTGGAGAGTGTGTATCACACCTAGGTAGGACTACTAGTTAGAGATTGTGAGGGCCACTGCAGCAATAAACATAATGTTGGCATGTATCTTCGGGAGGTGGATTCCAAAATACAAAAGTAATTATCCTGCACTACAGTGCTCTGACCAGGCCACACCTTAAGAACTGCAGGCAGTTATAGAGATTATAGAGGTAGATGCATATTAGGCTGCTTGCAGGTCAGAAAAAAATCCACCAGAGTAACATGTGAGGGAGAATGGAAAAATTATGACTAAAGACTGAGGAAGAGAGGGCTGTGATGACTAGAGAATAAAGTGGACGGGGGACATAATATTTATTTATTTATTTATTTATTTATTTCAGTTTGTTAACTGGGAAAGTCCATTGGGCCAAGGTAGCCCATTTTCAATGGAGGCCCAAGGAGAAAAGCTCCAGACAGAAAGACAATATACAATGTATTAGTACAGCATATGAGAACAACAGTTTAACATTCAATATACAGCAAGGCAAGATTTTACATATCTTGAAATATATGAGCTGAGTCAATCACTTATAAGATAGTCGCAAAAACAATACATTTATGTTCATTTAATACACTACATGTATTTAGGCAAAGGAATTTTAGAGAGATGAACTGAAGCAGTGGCAGAGATTAGAGTAAAATAGAATAGGGATAGGTATCTGGAATCAGGTAGGATGGGTACAGAAGCACTTCGAGAGGGAGTAGAGGTGAGAGTGGAGTAGGGGTTTAAAGGATGGTAGGTTAGGGGTAGTTCTAATATAAGGGGGAAGAGAGTTCCATAATCTGGCAAGGGAGAATGATAGTAGAAGTTGCCCTGGTGCATGTAAAGGCTTGTAAAGATCTAAAAGGTTCTGATTTGTGACTGGTGAAGTTTTAGGGAATAGGAGAGTGATGGACAGGTAGAAGGTTTGAAAATTAGTTTGTGTGCTGTAGTTAGTTGAATGAAATTTAGGTAGTTTGGGAGTTCCAACCAATTTAGAGCAAACTTTGGTGGCAAACTTTGAAATTTTGTTATAACATGAGGAAAGTTTAGATTTTAGGGATGATTGGAGGTTAGGGAGTAGCGGAGCTCCATACAAAAGGGAGGGTAGGAGGTAGGTGGTAGATAGGAGATGTCTAGAAGAGAGAGAATGTAACGTCTGTGTCAATAAAGCATACCAAGTTTTTGATGAGTCCTTTTAATATTGGTTTGTAGGTAGATATCAAATTTTAGCTGGTCATCGAAAAGAATGCCCAGAAGTTTTGTATGGGAACTATTTCGATAGTTGCTTTGTTTAGGCTAAGTATAGAGAAGGATGCTTTGTCAGCAGCAGTATGTCTAGAAGGGGTAAAGATCATTATTTTAGATTTGGAGGCATTTAGGGCTAGGTGATTGTCAAGCATCCAGGACTCAGTAGAGGAGAAGGCTTCTTGCGTAAGGTTTATTAGTAAAGGAAGAGTTTTGGCTGAGCAGATGATAGTGGAGTCATCTGCTTATTGCACCAGTTTAGCATTGGGGATCTTTTGGTGGAAATCATTGATGAAAATGTTAAATAGTAAAGGACCCAAAATAGAGCCTTGGGGTACACCTGTTGGGGTGTGAAGGAAAGAGGAAGTGCAGTAGTTCCATTTTACAGCTTGTTCCCTGGCTGAGAGATAGCTGGAGAACCATTTGATAGACGAAGGGAGGGGAACCATATCCTACAGAATATAGCTATGCACTTGATCTGAGAAAGTTTTTCTCCATAGAACTGGTTCTGGACCCAAGGAATGGGCTGCTAAAAAGGATGCTGGAGACAAACTTCATTGAGACATTCAACAGATTATGAGGTAGTTATGGAAGAGGAAAAGGAAAACTAGAGAGGTGGTGGGATGTTAACATCACTAACATGGCCGACTAGTCTGGCTAAGTGTCCTCTTTCTCCTGCTATTGGACAGCTATAGTGTATTTTAGGATCTTAGCTGACAATGTAGTGTTTCCATGAGCAGACTTTAAAAAATAGCAAAGAGAAAGGTGTAATAAAAAACAAGGAAACACTGTTGGTCTGCTTCATAATATATTGATACTTACCAAAGCAGACACTGATAATAGGAGCTAGTATTGGCAGAAACATTTGTTTAATGGAAAAAGACATTGCAGACATACAAGTAAAACAAAAATGCATATTTCAGTAAAATGAAGATGGAAATCTATGAGCAGTGGGGATGAAAAAAAAAGTTTCCAGGCTAGTGTCATTGATGGAAGAAAATGTATTGAGTGGATTTGGTGGGAGAAATAATGTGTACACAGACCCATTACTGGCATGTAACCAGTCTATATAAGATAGAGAGGGTAGCTAAACTAGAAACTGCAGCCCAGTATGTAAGTAAAAGGATCAGAGTAGTAAAGCATGCAAATAAACATCCAGGAGGGAAATCACTGTGGCTTACACTGAAAATTAGAAAGTAGCAATTTATTTTGGGGTAGTATACAGAACTACTTTTCAAGCAGAGGAAAAAAGACACTAATTAAAATGGAAGGAAAGATGTAGGACAGTCAGAAGAGCAAAGGCCTGAATCAAGACAAATGACAACCAGTTAAGGCATATGAAACTCTTTATGACAGCATAAAAGAGCAGAGAACTATGCAAGTGGCAGTAAAGCTTAAAAAAATATGTCTGAATGGAGGTTGGCCATCAGTGTGGATGAAAATCAGAACCAGTGAGCAAATAGTTCTGAAAAGCAGTTATGAAGAAATAATAAGGGTATTTATTTAGAACCAGACTACAATAATTCCCAAGATAACGGAGTTTACCATAGTACCTTATCAGACAAGAAGAGTTTGAAAAAAAAACATGAAAGAAAATTAATGTAGCACAAGGCAATTGGGCCTAATGAAATTCAAAACAGAATTCTTAGGGAACTTTAAGGACAAATGGCAAATACATTAATAAACCTTTTTATAAATCATGGGTTAACAGTAAGTTCCTGATAACTGGAAGATAACATATTATTCTCCTTCATGAGTGTGGGAGCAAAACACAGGCTAAGTATTTGTCAGCCTCTTTGGCCTTGTTTGTGTTTTAAACTGCTGAAACCAAATATGGATTTTAAAAGTATCAATAAACCTTTGTGTCATCAGACCCAAAGCAGTGGGAAAGAAGAACAGTAGTATGTCAGACAGTCCTAAACAGTTCTTTGTCTCATTAACCATGGTATAAGATCAAAAAGGGACAATGATTTGTAGCTTGTTTAAACTTCAGTAGGCATGTGATACATTACTGCCTAAAACACTAAAACACATATCAGGCAGGATTGGAATGGTTTCTGCAGTGGTATCTTGTGCTAGCTAATCCAAAACATGGAAATACACTAAACTGAATTCCCTAATCTGAATTGATGGAAGCTAATGGGGTATTACTGGTGAAAGAACTAGCAAGCAGTCTTCTTTTTTTACTATTCCTATAAGTTGCTTCATAGAAGGTTGTAGAATTGTTTTAATTAAATAGATATGAAATGTAGATTAAAGAAGGCACAGAGAGAACAGCAAAAGACATGTTAAGTATAGTTGAGTGCTGTAAAATATGACATCTTAAATTCACAGCCAAAAAAGCTAAATAATTCATCTAGATGACAGGAAACAAGAAACTGAATACACAGATGAAGATGATGGAGACTGTAACAGAAATAACAGCATAACAATGAACAATAAATAAATAAATAACAATGAAGATGCATAGTATGTTTCTGAAGAGATCCAGAGACCATATGGATAGATATATACTATGTACATGGATAGCTATCATATGTAGATCATATAGAGAGACTAAAAGACAGTATCATGAAATCCTTGAGAAAAAAGGACAGAAAGGAAGCAGAATGCAGACTTTCAAGGACATCTAGCAAATCCAATAAGTGAAAAAGGGATTACTTTTCAGTCTTAGAAAAGAGATGTATGAGAATAAGTGGAAGCCATTTAAGGATAAAATGTGGGCAGAGTAGACATGCAAAAGCACAAAAACTTGTGGGTGTTTGCTTTAGCCTTCCTTAAGCCACAGTATGGTCAAAAAGTGAATGAATTTCAAAATGCATGTGACAAGGATAAACAACCTTATGAGGATTTGAGTAGTTGATAAGGTGTTACATGAGTAAAACCATTAGTTTATCTACTTGAAATATATGGGCAAGTAAAATAGTCCACGCAGTCCTTATCTGCCTTGAAAACATACGAGTCATATCTTTTTTTGTAACTAATCATTGTTGCTTCATGCAAGAACGTTTGTTTACTTAATTCAAGATAGGTTTAATTAGGATATTTTAAAGTAGCTGCACTTCCAAATTTCTTAAACGTTTCATAAACGCGGTCCTTATCTGCCTTGAAAACATACGAGTCTTATCTTTTTTTGTAACTAATCATTGTTGCTTCATGCAAGAACGTTTGTTTACTTAATTCAAGATAGGTTTAATTAGGATATTTTAAAGTAGCTGCACTTCCAAATTTCTTAAACGTTTTTACATTAGAAATTTCAAACTTAAGTGCATGAGGTGATCAAAGTAAAAAAATACTATCAGCAGAGTAGGCAGACATAACATCTCAATAAAATATCAAAAGGGATTATATGTACTATATCAAGATGCAGCAACCACAGTATTTGCTAACTAAATAAATAATCAGGAGCACATATGGAGTATTTACCCCTTTTACAAAGTTTATCTTTTGTTTGTTTGTACATGATTTATGGTAAATAGGCTCGTACCTGCTACTGTAATTGGTTCAATGTAATGAATACCCGAGTTTCGACATACCTATGGTAGCAGGTTGGAAATAATGCTTAGTTTGAGAATAGATAAGTAAGAATGTCACAATCATATACTTGGAAACAAAAAAAAGCTTTATTTCTGCAAGCTAATTTGCAAAGCATAGCTCATTGCCTAAATTACTGCAGGTAACCTTGTCTGAACAAGACATTGGTTATGCAGTTTACTGATTTGTATAAATTATAGTCTGGCTAATACTTACTATTGTAATATATAAATTACTGAAGCATAGACACATACATATTCCAAGGCCACTGAATCTCACATCTATCATGCCTTGCTAGTACCTTTTCTCCCTCATGCAACACCTCCTTTCCCCTGAAGGCCCTTGCAGTCAATGCCAGAATAAAATTTGTTGATAGCAATCCAGCAATCTAGGTTATATTTAATGGAAGATAGTGAGGAATACTGTATGTATGCAAAAACTTATGCTTTAGGGAGCACCAAAAACAAAACGACTTCAAAATAATAATGATCCCCTGGGTCTATAAAACACAATAAGCTCCAGAGCCAGACAATACAAAGAATCTTTATTAAAACAATAACTGTTAAGTGCTTTCATCCTTTTTAACTACGGGACTTCATCAGAACAGTTAACTACTAAAACACAACCCTTATATACAGGAAGAACCACAAATCAATTTCCTTTGTTAATTGATGCTTAACAATGTTAAAATAAACTTTTACAACTCTTTCCTAAAAAAAAAAAAAAAAAAAAAAAAGTTAAAAAGCAGTTAAAAACATTTCAAATACATTCTTATTACTCAATAAATATAATGCTTATAAACGCAGGCCTCTTTTCTTCAAAATAGGTAATCTTCTTCTTCTTTAGGCTTTTCCCAGTTAGGGGTCGCCACAACGGATCACCTGTCCGCAAAATAGGTAATAAAGAAACTTATTGTGTATTATAGACCCAGGGTATCATTATTATTTTGAAGCTGTTTAGCATGTAAGCAAAGTTAATTCCAGAGGCTAGGGAGGCACTGGGTTATAAACCTGTCCCTCTACCATGTTTTACTTATTTGTTGGTGAAGATTTAGGTTTCTGGTTCTAGTACTGAAGGAGCCATTGGATTTATGGAGATACAGGAGGTTTAGGACAACCGTATCTCTAATGGTTCAATAAGCAAGACAGAGCTCTTGACTTAAAAGTCTATAGGACACTGAATAAAGGGACAGAGCTTCCAGCCTTTTTGATAGTTCAGGGGCTTTAGTTAAGTCTTTGATCTTCTTAGTTTGGAACCCTTGGGATCTTTATAATTACTTGATATGTTTAGTGAGATAAATCCTGATGGAGGTGCTATACTCAATAACTGGTCTGAATGAAACTGAATATAAAGGAGTAATTACCTCTTCAGGCCTTGATGACATTCCTTTAACACTTTGCTGTGCTAAATAAAAGGATTTACTGACAACTATTATTACATGATGGTCAAAACAGAGAGTTATCAACCCAGGTTCCTAGGTCACTGTCTACAATTTTCATTTTTATTTTGTAAAGGTGTGTTGTCTATACAATATGATGAAATATTATGACAGGAGGGGTTGTTTACCAAAAGTGATAATATAACACTTTTTAGCTTTAGTCAATTTTATCAAGATTTTACTTGAGAGAATTCATTGTCGAGGATTTGAGTGTCAGAGAGTGACTTAACAAACCCAGTTTGCTGTCATCTACTAACTTAGTTAACAAACCCAGTTTGCTGTCATCTACTAACTTAGTTAACAAACCCAGTTTGCTGTCATCTACTTACTTAGTTGAGATGAGTTGAGTTGAAATGAGATATAATAAGAATTTACAACACTTTTTTAATAACTCAGCCTTTCCAAGCCCTTATTTTTAGTAAGGAATAGGTATACCATTTAGATTGTTTCAAGTAGGCTGTTTGCATAGCCGGTTTTAAGCATAGGCTAACTGGGTGGATGCTTAGTGTGCCGATCCAGCAGGGCCGCTTTTCCAGTATTTATTTGTTTACTTTTTTATAGTAAATAAATACAGGAAAAATTGAAGAGTAAGACAAGCTGTGAGAAAAATGGAGAAAAAATGAATCTGGGTGATGTAGGTAGACTAGGATGGAGGCATACTTAAGTAGAATGGAATTGTTTAAGAAATATGTCATCAAATATCTAAGGTTCATTGATGATTTGATTTTTATATGTGATGGCGGAAAATCTCAGGTGCCAGAACTTTTTGTGGATTTGCAATGCAATAGTTTTGGTATCGGTTTTGATGGCCTACAAGTGGGAAATAAAGTTTTTTTATTTAGATATACAGTTAGAAGGTATTGTAGGGCAAAAAGTATTAACTACAGTTCATAGGAAATTCCTAGAGGTGAATCATCTTTTGGATGGGAGTAGTTGTCACCCGGAACATTTAATTGAAGCTTTACCATATGGGGAATTTCTTAAAATATATAGGCTAAATAGTGATGAATCTATGTGGAAAGATTTATAATTTGCAAATGCCCAATTTTTAAGTAGATGACATAAGTTAATGTCGAAGGGGTACTGAAGAAACTATTCACATTAATACAAGGCCGAGATGACAACAGGGATAAAATACAACAACACTTTAATAAGTATAAATGCTATAAAAATGACAGAGATATGAAACAAATATATTTTGTCATACATTTAATATTTATTCTAAGGAATTCTATGATATAGTTAGATATTATTGGGGATTTCTAACTAAGGATCAAAGATTAAAAAATATTTTGCCCAGTAAGCCATCTTTATCTTTAAAAAGCGGGAGAAGTATCATGGATTTAGTAGTTCACAGCCACTTTAAGTCTCCTAAACCAGAGCTGTTTATGAGGGTCAATATGAGAGGTATTGAGCCCTGTGGTGGCTGCTCTGTATGCCAGCATGTTGTGAC
Source organism: Protopterus annectens (assembly GCF_019279795.1). Classification (NCBI taxonomy): domain Eukaryota; kingdom Metazoa; phylum Chordata; order Ceratodontiformes; family Protopteridae; genus Protopterus; species Protopterus annectens. Next base: position 891,501,197 of record NC_056741.1, on the reverse strand, counting down.
TTTCTTTGACAATATTAATAGACTAAAATTCAGTCCTAGGTTTAGTGGAAGCTACACTACAAAAGGTGTGGTGTATGCACTAAGGTGTTCATGCAACCTGTTCCACATTGGTGAAACTAAGAGAATGTTTAGAACAAGGTTACAGGAACACTTAAGGGATATTAAAAAACAAAAAGTGGAAAGTCCTGTGGCACAACATTATTTGTTGTGCCACAATGGTGATAAATGTTTAAGAGCTACAATATTAGAAATAGTTGTTGGTAGTGATGATGGGGAAGTCAAGCATAGACTTTTGTATAAAGAAACTGTGTTACATTAAAATTTGAAACACTGTCACCTAAAGTGTTAAACAATGAATGTAACTGGAGAGTTTTTCTTTAATGGCTGTTTTTTTCTTAATAAATGTTTTTGATGAGTTTTTCTTAATTGAATAATTGGAACTGTTATAAAATATTGGTTTGTTATACTGAATTTTATCTTTTTTAATGAGTTTTTCTTAACTGAATAATTGGAGCTGTTATAAAATGTTGGTTTGTTATACTGAATTTTTTATCTTTTTTAATGAGTTTTTCTTAACTGAATAATTGGAGCTGTTATAAAATGTTGGTTTGTTATACTGAATTTTATCTCTTGAAGGCTGATAGCTGAGGTGCTAAGATCAAATACATTTTTATTCCGTGGTCTTCTGTTCTTTTTGGTGGTATTTTTTCTTCAGTGCTGCTTTTTTTTTGTTTCTCTTGGTCTGCCACAACCCCTTAGTTTTGAGCTGAACTTCTGAGAAGTGTATACTAAACAGTAGGGGACCTAGCACTGACTCCTGTGGCACCCCAGTTATAACAGATCTGCTGGCTGATGTGGAGTCACTCACTCTGATAGTGTGTGTGCCCAGTTTGTGAGCCAGTTGCAACCCATCTTACAAAGAAGGGGGTTACATTCAGTTTGCTACGTTTATTGGTAATCTCTGAATGTGAGATTGTGCTAAAAGCCTTTGCCAGATTAAGGTATGCTGTGTGCGCAGATTTGCCCTCATCCATGGCCTTGGTCACATTTTCAAAGAAATCCGATAGATTTAACAGGCAGGATATGTCCTTCACAAAGCTGAATTGGGTAGGATCCAAGGTTTGGCGGTCACTTCTGTCTTTATTTATTAGGTCCATAATGATACATTCCATGGCCTTACAAATGAGGCTGGTCAGGCTTATGGGTCTGTAATTCCCTGGGTCTGTATGATTGAAAAGGGTACTTAGCTGTGATGGTAGTTCATGTTTTAGCTTGTTTAGAAGACAGTGTTTCTCCGAGGCACTGCCACTGTTGACTCTTTGTGACCATAAAGTGATGCTCTTCTCTACTGTTGTTTCCTGATGACGTCAGTCATGGAAGACATTAAAAATGCTAACTGAAACTAAGATAGAGACTTTCCAGAAGCAGATATGACTACAACTAATGTGTAATTTAGCTGCTAATCCTAAGAATGTGCCTGCCATCTGCAACATCCCTAAATCTCAGTTTATGCGTATCAGACGCATTTGTTCATCTCAGGAGGAATTTGAACATGCCAGACAAGATCTATACCATAGATTTCAAGACAGAGGATATAGAGACATGGATATATATCAAGCTAGTTCATGGAGCAATACCATAGATAGAAGGACTTTGCTACAATACAAAAATTCAGGGCATGCTAATCGAGATTCTATCTTGAGATTTGTGACTACATATGGCAGGAACCAACAAATTGTCAGGGATATATTGAATTCAGACTGGAACAATCTTTTGGCTAATGATAGTTTAAGGACATTATTAGACCCTCAGTGTCAGATGTCATACAGATGAGGCAAGAACTTGGGAGGGCTTTTTTCACATTACAAACATAGAGAAGGGGGAGGAGCGTTATATCACCAGACCACTATTATTGGAGACAAACTAATTGGTACGTTTCCATGTGGTCATTGTTGCTTCTGCCTACAAGTTAGTACACTCAAAGAATTTACCAGTGCCAACACTAATCGTGTATTTAAAAACAAGGGTGTTTGGAGATTGCAGTAGCACATGGATCATCTACTTAGCTAGCTGCCAATGTAAAGCCTTCTACATTAGTCAAACATCAAGATCTCTTAGAACAAGGATGACAGAACATTGTAGTGACATTAAGAACAAAAAAGAAACAAATGCTTTATACAGACATACGATACAACATCCCAATGCTCATTTCATGTTCATGATCATTGACAAAATTCAGGGAGACAGGAACAACCAACAAGGTTGGCACACCATCTTAAACCATAAGGAACAATATTGGATTACCAACTTTGGATGTTTATTTCCACCAGGTCTGAATGACCATCTGTGAGTTTTAATTAATATTGGGGGGGGGTTTCATGACTATGGCGAAATCATATACACACATAGATCAAAAATTAGTGGTCAAGTTTACCACATTTAACATCAGCATTTGACCAAAGTATGGTATGAATTTTTTTATATATCCTCAAAAGTAGGATACATATACATACACAGTTTTGTATTTTTATCTGTCATGCTGTTTGTGAAATATATGGCAAGGTATTATAATACTGATAATTTAGGCAGCATTCATAAGGAAACTAATGGAAATCATTATAACCATAATTAATAGCCGACAATGACGGCTTATTTTTCAAACTTTATTTATTAATATGATATATGATCATTACAATTTATTTTATTGATATAGTGTTATCATATACAATATACACCAGGTGCAGTCAGATTTACAATTCTTTATTCATGAAGACTAATGTATGCTTATTTTAAAATACATAGAGTATGCCCCTGGCTTTTCACCATGGAATCTGTATGCACAAATGATTTTTTTCAAAACTCTGCTTTTTCATCCTTGAAAATATGATATAATTTTTACTGTTTATTATTTAACATTTTTGGTATCAAATGTCACTGTGCGAATGCTTTGCAATCAAGATGATACATGTACTTGGATACTCCATCCACTAGGTTGTACTATACCACTGTTTCAAGTCAATTAGAGATCACTATAAATATAGGCTGTTTTATTTCACATCAAAAATTTTTTTGTATCCATTGACAAAGGCTGAATAGCCGAAACCGGTCTGGATTATGGTTTTGGAGCAATAATAAAGTAATCTTTATCATATTGTGTTCACTATCATTTTTGCTGGTCATTGGTGGTTTTACGTTATTGGTTTGACCCTGCACGCCATCCTTGCGGAGCACTTTGTTTGCTGTTGGCGTTTTTGGCTTCGCTGGTGGTTCTCGATAGTGACACATCATTTCTGTGCTAGAGAGCATCTTTTTGGCATCCTTTTGGAATCGTTCTAGTCATTTTTGACTTTGTGAAGCAGTGGATGTTATTTTTTAACTCATCAAGCATATTGGATAGTTGTTGTTTTGTTCAAACTGGATGGGGAACTAGCATTTCGACCAGGGAAGGATTACTTCATGTGTGCTTTGGCAGCTATGAGGATTGGTCTAGGGGCCTAAAGCGAATTACGGAAGTTCATTTCATCACTTAGTGGCAGCTATTTTGGAACTTTTTTTCGTGTATATTCGGGTTCACCGTCCCATTTATTGGACTCAATATTTGGTGGATTACAGGCCTGTAAATTCAGGAACAATCAAGGTACTGTGTTTATTGGCAGGATATGAACCTATATTTTTGGTTTTATTTTATATACATCATTTAGTAATATTTTGCGATTTTTTTACACAAACTTTGCTAGAGGTTGGCAGTATTGCTATTATATATGGTGGATTACAGGCTTGTGAATCGGAAAATGGTGAAAGTCATTTGGATTATCGTTGATGGACTATAGCTTGTGAAAACATCATCATACATATTGACTTCAACTTTCAGGACTTATTGAATCTTTGAATGTACTAGCCAATGGGTGATTCTACACACTGTATCTTTATAGACCCATTATATATGTAATTGAAATATTACAATGGTATTAGCTATATGTTGTGACATGTTTACTTTATATGGTGAGATATGTTCATATCTATACAGTGTAATATTTTGAAACTATAATTAGAGGGTTCCAATTACAGCAGGTTCTAGTGTATGTATATTTACAAACTATTGATGACATTGCTGGTTTGGATTATGTAACAACAGCAACAGATTTATAGGAGTACAGTATATTTTGTTTATTGAAATTTCAATTCTATTCATTAATAACAGTGAGGTGAAATCCTAACAAGGCATATTATATTCACATTATTTTTGAGCAAGAACAACTATGTTTGTATGTTTTAGCTATTTAAATGTGTGATAAGCCATTGTTTTGAGACTGCATCTCTTTTTAACATTCAATTAGATCAGTTTGTCACATGTACTACCTGGATTAGCTATGTGTTGAACCTTATGGATGGGATAACATGCGCTGAGGTGTTTCAAAGAAAAAATTGTCATATGTTATTTGATAAATAATAGTATATTTGAGTATACTATTCAGCAGGAATACCAAGCCTATTCAGCATTGTATTATGAACATAATAATTTTTTAAAAAAACATACATGTGCCATGAACAATGGAGACATACTAATGGACACATATATAGAAAAGTGTTGATGTTTATTATACACGTGTACGGTTTATTCTAAGGTTGTGTTCTTTGACCAAATATATCACAGTGTTAATTTTGGACAACATTCATATACTTTTTATATTATTTACACCCTGGTTCTCAGTGCAGTTCCGGTTAAACTATTACTAATTTGGATATATTGTTTGTAACAGAATTGTTCTTAGTTGGTCAAAATACATATACACTTTTTTCAAAATGGATTTGGAGCAATTACTAACAGGATTATGTGCTGATCGGCATGACATTGGAGTGTTCGGTATGAATAATATGTCAAGCAATAATCCGAGTGGCTCAAACATGAATATTAGTAATGGCTGTGAAGTGGCCTTCAACAAATTTAACAAGGATCTTAAAAACTTAAGGGCCAATATATGGCATCTCAGACTTTTTAAGGCATATATTAACAAGGATATTACACCAAGAGGATTAAGAGTGAAGTTACAGCCTTCGATCAGCAGGTCGGAGGACAGGCTGACCAAAGAATGGAACCAAGCTCTTCAACAATCGCCAATGATGTTTGTTAAGATCCTTGCTGTTTATTATGAGAGAATGGTGGACATTTGTTTAATGGAAGTAAAAGCTTCATGTGAAGAGTGTAAGAAATATGAATCACAACCTACATATGCCACTTTTGTTAGCAAATTATCTAAAGATTTGGCTAATTTTGACAACTAACTAAAGATAGGAAAATACGTAAGTTCAACAGGGGCTGCACTGATTACCAAAGGGGTCATCCTTTTGACACATCTAGAACTGTGAGATTTAATGATTTTGGTCAGAGGACACCAGGAAATAAACCTAAGAAAAGGCCAAGGTCTATCCTGAAATCCTCTGATAAAACTTTAGTTAGTACTTCAGGGGAAGACTCATCATGCACAGACAATGACTGTAATAACTATCGAGAATCACCCAGAAGTAAAATATCTAATGCCAGTACCCTTTAGACATACAAACAAGTGATGAGGGGGTCGCAAGCACAAATATAGGAATAAGATCCTATTCCATGGAAGGACTGATACAAACGATGTTGAATTGACAGAATCTGGGTTTCATAATGTTTTGAACCTTTCTAATGTACAACTGACAGATGTACAAACTACATTGCTTAATAAAGGACTTGGTTTTATTCCCAGTTTTTTCATTGATGAACATAGCATTGTTAAGGATGTTTTGTCTTTTTGTCATAACCTGAACTTGAAATTATTTTTTTCAGACAATACCTCTCAAAGATCACTAGATTTCAAGTTCTTGAAATCAGACTTTCAACCGCCCATGAACAAACATGTCTCTATTTTCCAACAATCTGTACTTAGGGATTTACATTTTCATCATAAAGAATCATACATTCTGGGCCAGAACATGTCACCCATGGAAAAGGTGGCCTTGGAGGAATTAAGGCATAACCGCGATATTGCTATTCTACCTGCAGACAAGGGAGGTGCTGTGGTGGTAATGAACATTGGGGAATATCTCAATGAGGGGAAAAGACAGTTAGCAGATACTAGGTGTTATATGCAAATGTACATCGACCCGACCAAGGTCTTCAAAAAAGAAATAGACTCTTTTCTTAAACTAGCAGAGGATGAGGGTATTATAACAAAAAATACAGTTAAACATCTCACTGTAAAGGACCCACAGAAACAAATCCTGTATCTTCTTCCAAAAATTCATAAGTCTATTTCAAAACCTCCAGGTAGACCCATTGTGTCAGGGATTGGGTCCTTGACTGAACCATTATCAGCATTTTTAACACAGTATCTCAAACCCCTACTGACATCGGTCAGGGCCCGACCACAGGACACAACGCACTTTTTACAAATTTTAGAGGATACACAGTTAGAACCAGACTGGCTAATGTGCACATTGGATGTTAAATCTTTATACACGAGCATTCCACACTGGGCGGGATTACAATCCCTGCAATATTGGCTTGAGAGAACAAACTTGTATCCTCCGGGTTTCAATACCTTACTTGTCTGTATGGCAGAACATGTATTAAACAAAAATGTCTTTTACTTCCATGGAGAATGCTTTTGGCAGTTACAAGGAACAGCAATGAGCTTCCTTTGCACCCATTTATGCGGATTTGTTCATGGCCTATTTTGAAGAATGTATGATATATGATACATCACACAACATTTACATGGTGGAAATCGATATCTGGCGACGGTATTTGGATGATTGCTGGATGGTGTGGAAGACGGATGAAATATATTTACAGGAATTTATGGATTACCTGAATGGTAACATTTGGGGTATTCAGTTTACGGTTACAAGTAATATTAGTACTATCGATTTTTTAGATGTTACTGTTTACCGTAACAAAGATGACACCCTAAGCACTAAAACATTTAGAAAATACCCACAATACAACACTTTGTTACATGCATCTAGTATGCACCTGAACCACACCATCTGCAATATCCCTAAATCTCAGTTTATGCATATCAGACGCATTTGTTCATCTCAGGAGGAATTTGAACATGCCAGACAAGATCTATACCATAGATTTCAAGACAGAGGATATAGAGACATGGATGTATATCAAGCTAGTTCATGGAGCAATACCATAGATAGAAGGACTTTGCTACAATACAAAAAATCAGGGCATGCTAATCGAGATTCTATCTTGAGATTTGTGACTACATATGGCAGGAACCAACAAATTGTCAGGGATATATTGAATTCAAACTGGAACATTCTTTTGGCTAATGATAGTTTAAGGACATTATTAGGCCCTCAGTGTCAGATGTCATACAGACGAGGCAAGAACTTGGGAGGGCTTTTTTCATATTACAAACATAGAGAAGGGGGAGGAGCGGTATATCACCAGACCACTATTATTGGAGACAAACTAATTGGTACATTTCCATGTGGTCATTGTTGCTCCTGCCTACAAGTTAGTACACTCAAAGAATTTACCAGTGCCAACACTAATCGTGTATTTAAAACGAGGGTGTTTGGAGATTGCAGTAGCACATGGATCATCTACTTAGCTAGCTGCCAATGTAAAGCCTTCTACGTTGGTCAAACATCAAGATCTCTTAGAACAAGGATGACAGAACATCGTAGTGACATTAAGAACAAAAAAGAAACAAATGCTTTATACAGACATACGATACAACATCCCAATGCTCATTTCATGTTCATGATCATTGACAAAATTCAGGGAGACAGAAACAGCCAACAAGGTTGGCACACCATCTTAAACCATAAGGAACAATATTGGATTACCGACTTTGGATGTTTATTTCCACCAGGTCTGAATGACCATCTGTGAGTTTTAATTAATATTGGGGGGTTTCATAATTATGGCGAAATCATATATACACATAAATCAAAAATTAGTGGCCAAGTTTACCACATTTAACATCAGCATTTGACCAAAGTATGGTATGAATTTTTTTATATATCCTCAAAAGTAGGATACATATACATACACAGTTTTGTATTTTTATCTGTCATGCTGTTTGTGAAATATATGGCAAGGTATTATAATACTGATAATTTAGGCATCATTCATAAGGAAACTAATGGAAATCATTATAACCATAATTAATAGCCGACAATGACGGCTTATTTTTCAAACTTTATTTATTAATATGATATATGATCATTACAATTTATTTTATTGATATATTGTTATCATATACAATATATACCAGGTGCAGTCAGATTTACAATTCTTGATTCATGAAGACTAATGTATACTTATTTTAAAATACATAGAGTATGCCCCTGGCTTTTCACCATGGAATCTGTATGCACAAATGATTTTTCAAAACTCTGCTTTTTCATCCTTGAAAATATGATATAATTTTACTGTTTATTATTTAACATTTTTGGTATCAAATGTCACTGTGCGAATGCTTTGCAATCAAGATGATACATGTACTTGGATACTCCATCCACTAGGTTGTGCTATACCACTGTTTCAAGGCAATTAGAGATCACTATAAATATAGGCTGTTTTATTTCACATCAAAAATCTTTTTGTATCCATTGACAAAGGCGAATAGCGAAACCGGTCTGGATTATGGTTTTGGAGCAATAATAAAGTAAGCTTTATCATATTGTGTTCACTATCGTTTTTGCTGGTCGTTGGTGGTTTTAGCTTGTTTAGAAGACAGTGTTTCTCCAAGGCACTGCCACTGTTGACTCTTTGTGACCATAGAGTGATGCTCTTCTCTACTGTTGTTTCCTGATGACGTCAGTCATGGAAGACATTAAAAATGCTGACTGAGACTAAGATAGAGACTTTCCAGAAGCAGATATGACTACAACTTATGTGTAATTTAGCTGCTAATCCTAAGAATGTGCCTGCCATGAAAAAAATAACCAAGGATGTTGTCCTAGAATCCTAGCTGGTCATAGCTGAACATTATGCAACCTGAAAGAACTCAAACTGAGCAAAATGGACAAACGTTCTGTCATCCTAGCTGACTGAAAATATACATTGACATATAAAGTACTGATTACATCTGCTGTGACAAAGAAAAAATCATTTAACTGGTGCTGGTATAACCTCTAATTACAAGCAATAAAATCTTAGAAGTAGATTTTCTGATGTTGTCAAACTGATAAGAGCGCAGATGCATGACTTAAAATGTATTTTAAAGCTATGGCTAAAACCAAAACAAGAGTAAATTGCAAATATTCAAACTTTTAACAGGAGGCAGGTATAAAACAGCTTTGCCTAGTAATATAAAAAAGAGTTTTGCATGGGTCAAGTGGATCATGGGGAAGGCAGAGGTAGACTGGGTAGACCTGGTAAATGAAGGGAGGAGCTGGTTGCACCTAATGGTCAGTTGCATGGAGGGAAAATAGTAGTGGCATCATGTGACACTAATACAAAGGCTGTTGTCAGGGACTTAGTATTGTAATTCTGCAGAGTTATTATCTCTCAGAAGATGCTTACTGATCAAGGTACTCCCTTTCTGTCAAAGGTACTGCATCAGTTCTGCAAATGCTTTAAAGCCAGACAGCTGAAGATTATTAGAAAGATGCGTGGAAGTAATAAAATCAATGGTAAGAACTACTTTTGACACAGATGATAGAAAACTTTTAGTTATGTACTTACCATAACTTTGGATGTATGGGATCCATCTCGCCTACATTCATAACTGATGGCTTTGGAGCCGATCCGTCGGCTCCGACTTGGCCACTATACACTAGAACGAAGTCTCTCATTGGCTGGGCTACCCCTTATCCCATAATGCACCACCCCTGCTTCCCCAGATCTTGTTTGTTCGCTTTCATACATACATACAGGTACAGAACACATACCAATAACTGTAACCAACTAGAGCCCTTCCAGAGGAGAGCTCAGCAAGACCAATGTTTCCTCCAAATCCAAAAGGTAGGGGGAAGGAGGGTGGGTATGTATGAATGTAGGCGAGATGGATCCCATACATCCAAAGTTATGGTAAGTACATAACTAAAAGATGTAATGGGATCCTATCTCGCCTACATTCATAACTGATGGGACAGCGTCCCTAGCACCTGAAAACCCCAGATGGCTCACTGGAACACACTCCTGAGAACTGCGGAACCAAATGAAGCTCTGCCTCGGGAAGCCACATCAAGCTTGTAATGAGAAATGAAGGTGTGCAGAGAAGACCAAGTAGCAGCCGCACAAATATCATGTATTGAAACTTTGGAATGAAAAGCTACAGAGGTGGCCATAGCCCTGGTGGAATGAGCTTTGATTGGGAAAGGCAACTCTCTGCCTGACTGGGAATGAATGAAAGAGATGCAATCCTTAATCCATTTGGCAATTGTGGCTTTGGCAACTGGAAGACCTAACCTATTCTCCGCAAAGGACACAAACAGTTGGTCAGATTTTCGAGTCTGAGTGGTCCTATCCAAGTAAAAACGCAGTTGCCTGTGAACATCCAACTGGTGGAAGGTATATTCTGCTCTATTAGAAAAATTTGGAAAGAACACTGGGAGCTCCAATGATTGCTGAATGCATAAAGGGGATGCTGCCTTAGGCAAAAAGGATGGATTCAATCTAAGGGAAACTCTGTCTTTGTGAAAGATCAAATAAGGAGGGGAAGAACAGAGAGCCTGAAGCTCTGAAACACGCTTAGCAGAAGTTATTGCCACTAGAAAAGCAGTTTTCCACGACAGGAATTTTATATCACAAGTGGCTGCCGGCTCAAAGGGATGGGCAGTTAAGGAGGCCAGAACCAAATTTAAGTCCCAAGGGGGCACAGGATGAGCCATAGGAGGCCTGAGGAGCCAGGCTTCCTTAAGAAAGGACTTGCAAAGTCTGTTAGCCATTAAAGAAGGCTCTATAGCAACATGAAAATTTGATATAGCCGCCAGTTGAACTTTAAGTGTGGAGACTGAAGAGCCAGAATGAAACAATGAAGTTAGGAATTCCAAGACCTGCGGAACTGGGGCCGTAAGAGGATCAATGCCTCACTGCTGGGCCCAACAAAAAAAACTTTTCCATTTGCTGGAATACAGCTTAACGGTAGACGGCTTGTGGGAAGAAGACAAGATGTGCATCACTTCCGAAGAAAGAGAAAGATCTCTAACTAAGGATGGAAGTGGAGTAACCAAGCAGCCAGTCGCAGCGACCAGAGGGCCGGATGAGAGAGTCCCGACGGATTGGATAACAGATCCGGCACTGGGTCCAGAATCCAAGGGCCCTGTACCGTATACTTCTGAAGAAATGGGAACCAAACCTGACGGGGCCAATGTGGGGCGACCAAAATCATGTGGCACCCGACATGAAGAGCCTTCTGAATCACCCTCGGGAGAAGGGGAATCGGGGAAGGCATACAGCAGACCCAGGGGCCAATTGTGGGCTAGAGTGTCCCTGGAAGACTGTACGTGAGAGGGTGTCAGAGTGAAGAACTCTCTGCACTTCGCATTGCTGGGGCTGGCGAACAAGTCGCAACAAGGGAGGCCCCATTTGGTGAAGATCTGCGCAGCCACTCTGTTGTTGAGGGACCACTCGTGGAGCAACAGGAGAGTCCTGCTGAGCCTGTCTGCAATCATATTGGCTTTTCCCGGAATGTGCGTGGCTACTAAGAAACGTCGAGAGGCTCTGGCCCAGCACCATACTCTCATGGCCTCCCTGCAAAGGGGGTAGGACCTGGTTCCGCCCTGCTTGTTTATGTGCCAAACTACCGACATGTTGTCGGATAGAATCGCAATAGTACCTTGGGGGAGAGCATGATGAAGTGCTTGTAAAACCAGAAGCACCGCTCTCATTTCCAGGATATTGATGTGAAGGTGCGCTTCGCAATCCTGCCAAGTGCCTTGGACAGACCTGTCCAGATAATGACCCCCCCACCCTATCTTGGAGGCGTCCGTGGTCACTGTGGCAACAGGGGGCTAAAGGGCGAAAGGACGCCCCCGGTCCGGGTTGGACCGATGTAGCCACCAATGGAGGTCCCGACGACAACTGTCCGTAATCAGAACTAGGTGGTTCAGGGGGAGTTCTTGGTATGACCATTGAACCGATAATAGCCATTGCAGCACCCGCATGTGCAGCCTGGCTAACGGTACTAGGAGGATAGTTGCAGCCATCGAACCCAATAACTGAAGAATCTGTCTGGAAGGAACTCTAGATTTGGGTAACAAATTTAGAACCTGTGATTGCAGAATCTGAATTCTCTCTGATGGCAAAAAATGCCCACATCCTTTTTGTGTCTAACTCTGCGCCTATAAAGGTGATACGCTGAGATGGCCGCAGCACAGATTTTTTCCAATTGAAAGTGATTCCTTGTGAGAGACCCAAGGTTACTGTGACCGTCAGCGCTCGAATCAGTAGATGCTTGGAGGTGGCAGTGAGGAGCCAGTCATCGAGATAGGGAAACACCTGGAATCCGAGACTTCTCAAGTGAGCTGTCACCACTGCCAGAAACTTGGTAAACACCCTGGGGGCTGTGGTGAGACCAAAGGGCAGTGCACGAAACTGGAAAGGACTGGTTCCTAGGCGGAAGCGTAAATAGCTCCTAGACTCCTGACGTATCAATATGTGATAGTAAGCGTCCTTGAGGTCTATGGAGCACATCCAGACATCCTTCTCCAATAACGGGAGAATGGACTGAAGGGTGACCATCTGGAACTTGGACTTCTTCACAAAACGATTCAAAAGGCTGAGGTCCAAAATTGGCCTTACGTCCCCTGTCTTTTTTGGCACCAAAAATAATCTTGAGTAAGTTCCTGATCTGATCTGGTCGGCGGGGACGGGCTGGATGACCCCTTTGCTTAGCAGCTTTGAAACTTCTATGGCTGCCAGATCCCATTGACTGGGTGGCACGTCTGGGATTCTCCTTGTAGGAGGAGGGGGCTTGAAAAAGGGGATGAGGTAACCTCCGGTTACAATGCAAAGCACCCACTGATCCTTGGTTATCGATTCCCAAGCCTGTGGGTGTTTCACAAAATGACCCCCGACTGGCTCCGGAGAAGCACAGCCGGGCCACATCCTAGGGACGTTGAGGGTAGGAGGAACCACGAAAGGAGTCGCGGTCTCCAGAGTTATGTGGGCCTCTGCCACCTCTAGGGTGGCGTCTTCCTGAATCCCCCCCCGCCTCTGGAGGGGGGATCACTCGGTGGAGTAGAGAAAACCTTTTGGGCTTTTTTGAACCACATTTTCCCTCCTCTCTGGCCCTTGGGATAAGGTCTAGAGGGAGCAGAAAAATGGGCCCCAACGGCAGTCAAGGTCTTTCCCTCCTGCTCGCACCGAGTAAGCGTGTCCTTCACCTTGGGTCCAAACAAGGAAGACCCATCAAAGGGGGCATCAGCGAAGGAAGACCTAAAGGCCTCCGCAAATGGACACAAGCGTAGCCAGGCTTGTCTCCTAAGAGCCACTCCTGTGCCCGCTGCTCTACTCGCACCCTCGGCTGCATAGGAAATGAGCCTCATGGACGAGTTAACAATGGAAGTTAGGGTAGTCATCTGGGCGCCTACAGTCTGTGCTAACACCTCAGGAAGGTTACCCGCAAGGGACTCTCCTAACTCCTTGAGGAGGTCCCTTTGGAGCCTTGAAAAGTGAAAAAGATAGTTCAGCGACCGCATGGTAAAGGTCGCTGAAGAAAGGGTACGCTTCCCGTACCTATCCATGCTCCTAGAATCCTTATTAGGAGGATGAATAGACGTCGAAGCCTCTGCCACGTCCTGCTGAGTGGCAGATGCCACCACCATAGCATCAACTGCAACGCCCTTAGTAAGGAATTCCTTCTGGGGGGGAGCTGAAAGGAACTTATTGGGCCTGGCAGGCACCGGTTCCGCCATGTCAGGATGTTCCCACACCCTCCGAGAGATTAGGTCCAATAGCTCATCGAAGGGTGGAGACACCCAGGAGGAGGAGGGCTGGGCCCCGACGGCCTTGAGGAAAATGGACTCCTCAGCAGAAGGGGCTTTGGATTACCAATCGCCTCTCTGTCTCAAAATCTCAAGGATGTCCGAGAAAGAGACGTCATCAGAGGATGATTTAGGGGACCCCTCCGCATCCTCGAGGTCAGTATCTGAAGTGACGGATTCATCTTGGGAATCAACATGCTTCCTCTTACACAGTTTCTTCCTTGGGGGTTCATCCGAAGCAGACTCAGAAGGACCCCCCGGAAGAAGGGGAACCCCCCAAGGGGGTATCCTCAGGCCCTGGGGCCCCACTGTCATGGGAAATAATGTCTCCAGAGGCACCAGTACCCAGAATTTGGGATGGAGAGGTAGAAACCTGCTGAACCGGCAAGGTCATGGCCAGCGCACTCCTCATGGCCTCAAAAGCAGGCCCTCCAGACTCCGCGGAGGGCACTTGCTGAGGGACCACGGAGGTACCGGGAATGCCTGCGGCAGATGCTCCGAGGGGAAGACTGGGCATCGAAGAGGCGAGCTCTACAGTGTTGCCCTCGGCCCCCACCTAGGAAGACCCGGTACCAAACCCTGACACCGAGGACAGGGTAGGAATGAAAGTCGGAGCAGAAAAACTCGACTGGACGATTCTGCTCCATTCTACCTGCACCAACTCCAACGGCTCCAAGGGGGTCGGAGGAGGAATCAAGTGTATGGGAGGTGGAGTCAGCTCCGAAGCCACGTGGGCCGGAGCCGAGATCATTTTAGTAAAGGCTGGGGACTGGAACAGCCTCTGGATAACCCTATCCAAATCCGAATCAGATAACCTAGAGGATTTGGAGGAAACAGATTGGGGCCAAGAAGACTTCTGCCTCAGCTCCGATAAAGCAGGGGACCATCTCCGAAAAGGTTCCAGCACTATCGGAGCCGAGACCGGGACCGGCTGCAACAGTGTCGGTGCCGAAGGAGGCTCCGGAGCCGAGGGGGAAGAGTCTGAGCTGCACACCTCCAACGGCTCCGAGATCAAGGGAGCCGAGGAAGGTGATTGGCCTCTCGATGCACTCACCTGTGGCTCCGAAACCAATGGAGCCGAGGGGAGAAGCACCGAGGCAGACCCTTCAGCCATCGGCTCCGAAGTCATTGGAGCCAAGGAAGAAGACGTCGAGCCTTGTTTCTTAGTTGTCGGGTCCGACGGACTGGTCGGAGCCGACGATCTATGCTTCTTAGGAGTCGGGTCCGATGGACTGGTCGGAGCCGACAATCTCTTCTTTTTAGAAGCTGGTGAAGAAGCTAAAGCTTCTTCAAAGGAAGGCTTAATCAGACCCCTTAGAATCAATTTGTTTTTTCTCTCCTGGAGAACCCTGGAAGAGAAAGCATGACACACACTACAGGTATCTTGTAAATGTTTGGGCCCTAAACAGTACACACAGACAGCATGGCTGTCTGTAATAGACATCTTATAATTACATTTTGCACATTTCTTGAAACCTGACTTTTGTTCCTTGGACATACTGACAAGAAAAATACAGGTAACTTACAATAAGGCCAAAAACAGTAAGTGGAAAATGGCCTAAAGCCCTCTAACTTAAACGGGCTTAGCCCGACACAACAGGTGAAACAAATACAGAGAGAACTACGTGGGCTACAGCCCTCTAACTTAAATGGGCTTAGCCCGAAACTAATTCAGTCACACCACAACACGAAAAACAAAAAATAAGCATACAATAAGGGCAAGAGCCCTCTAACTTAAACAGGCCTTGCCCGGTACACAAGTAGCACGAACTAGAAAGACTAAAATTTTAATTTTCACGAAACTAAACACAAACGCTCACAAAGCTGTTAAAACAGCTGTTTGTTGAAATACTGACAGAACCCCTAGTCAAAAACGACCCAAAGGTCAAGAAAAAATCACATAGCTCCAGCCAAGTCGAGACCACATCCGGCTTGAAAAGTGGCAAACGAGATCTGGGGAAGCAGGGGTGGTGCATTATGGGATAAGGGGTAGCCCAGCCAATGAGAGACTTCATTCTAGTGTATAGTGGCCGAGTCGGAGCCAACGGATCGGCTCCGAACCCATCAGTTATGAATGTAGGCGAGATAGGATCCCATTACATCAATATTCATTAACCTACTTGCTTTAAAACAACAGAAAAAATATTCCTTTATGTAGAATAGAGTCAGATATTTGGCAAGGTCAAACTAAGCCATATGACCCTTCCGTTCTTCAAATGCTGCTGTTACATCTTAAAAGAATGCCACCTCTTAGAAAAGAGAAGGTCTCCCTTTGGCAAACTCGTACTATTTCCTATTTAAACAAATTAGATTTCCTGTGCCATCTTGAATAAGCCCCATTTTGCCTTTTTACATGATTTTACATAAAGTACTAATCAGTTGTTTAGGTTTGATGCAACCTCCTCTTTGCAAACTGATGCAATTATAGCACTTTCCCATATGCCAGGGATGGGTCCATGTTCTATTATTTTGTGTAGTATGACTGACATAGGCTAGGTTATTCAGTAGACTGATGCTCCTGGTTCAGTACTGATAACTTACAGTGACCCCTAATACATGTAGGTATGGTCATTCTATTAGCACTTGTAGTAACCAGTTGTCAATATTACAACTCATCACTCATAATTGGATGAGCTGCAAAAATATAGTTGTGTTAATTGTAAGAAATCATTGTCATTGCTGTTTCTATTATCATATATATATATATATATATATATATATATATATATATATATATATATATATTTGTGTGTGTGTGTGTGTGTGTGTGTGTGTGTGTGTGTGTGTGTGTGTGTGTGTGTATGTATATATATATATATATATATATATATATATATATATATATATGTATATATATATATGTATATATATATATATGTATAGGTTTACTATCATATAGTCGACACCCACAAGAAAGAACCTCCTGAAAATTCGACTAAAAGGTTGAATACATAATGTCGACAAGGTCAGAATGTCATAAACATACCTCAGTTTGCGAATTTGACCTTTCTCAACATTCGAAAATGCAGTCCTATATTGCACAAGACCTAACATGATGATTTTGCAGGGGGGCCCCCACACCCCCTGCCAAAAATATATTCCAACTCTGAGATCGCACTACAGTGGAGAAAAGGGTAAATTTCCCAATCCCCACTGTACCACAATCTCTAGTTAAAAGACCAGCCTCATCTTTGTAAATGCACGGAGCATTCGCTGAAACGGGACTCACACAACTGAAGGATTGGCAACACGGGTCGACCAACCATTATTCGATAACCCGTGGTCACTGGAACTTCCCTCGGCATTTTAAATGTAAACTATATATATATATATATATATATATATATATATATATATATATATATATATATATATATATATATATATACGGAGAGAGAGAGAGATACAAGTTCAGGGTGACTTGCCTAAAATTATGTTTTGATTATTTCATCCGATGAAACTGTGATTGGTTGCATTCATCCAGTTGTCACTTCAGCCAGATATGTAAGTTAATGAAAAACTTTAGAAACACTCTATCATTTGAACTAACATTACATAAAAGAATGCAAGGATGAAATAACTAAAAATCAGTAGGTAGTGTCTTCAGTTACATCATCTAACTAACACTGACATATAAATTTGAGAAACAGGGCCAGAACAAAATATGTAAACACAAAGAACATTAACATGTAATGTGGCACTACAACTGAATTGAGTTATAGCAGCTGAAGTCATTTTTTTTAATTATTCTTAATTGATTTTCCATTTAATCATAACATTTGGATCTGTATAACAACAGGTATTGGGCATAGAGCAGTGTCGTTATGTCATTCTTGGAACAGATTTTTTTTTTTTTAGTTTTTAATACCTAGACATGACATAATGCCTCAAAACGTGTATGTGTGTATGTGTGCACATGTAATGGATAGTGAGTGCTTTTACTTAAGAATGTGCACACGAGAGTGCTTGCATTTATGTCCATTAAGTAAGAAATCCATGAAATAAATCGCCATTTTAATGTTTAAAATGATGTAGCTTGCCAAGCTAAACAAAGTAGACATGAAGCTACATTGCAGACTTTTGTAATTAAATATGTAATGTAACACTCATTCTTTATGTCAGCTCCAGTTAAAAAGACAAGGTTAAAAAACACTATTCTACAAATAATGACAGCACCACTACTCCCTGTGTGTACCTATCTCTTGCTCCCTCTCTGACGCAACCTCTTGCTCTCTCTCTCTCCATGTGAGATATTGCAGCATCTGTGAAACAAAATGAGAATTAAGCCTCCAAATGTGGCACAGCTTAAAGTAATAAGAAAAGGCTGAGCTCATATGGAATGAAGAAAGGACCGTAACAGAAAGTATTTAAGTACGTTCCCCTCATCACATAAGGAAACAGCACTTATGGATCATTTGTAAGTATAGTAAGATATTATGTTTTCAGGGTATATTTCTTGTGTAGAAACACAGATGTAAATCATTTACAGATGGGCCCCCACAGAGCTGTGCAAGAGTAACACACATCTCTTCAGTCTAATTTCTTACCATTAGCACACCCCTAAGGAATGCAAACATCAAAGATTATGTTTAGCTACAGCTACACAAAGTGGCAGTCTTACAAATGGAATGAAATGTGTCAAATTATAAATATCACATGTCATACAGATAACACTGCAATTCAAGTGTTCTTTGTGGGTAGCAAGTGCCTATAGGAAAATGCTCAGGAAGCAAGCAGTTAATTTGTTAATTGAAAGCACTCATCATCTATGACCATCACTGCTTCACTGTATAAAATAACAGTAAGACCTCTGCTAGAATACAGCATACACCAGTCATCTAGAACAGAGCACATACCAGCCATCTAGAATACAGCATACACCAGCCAACTAGAACAGACACATGCCAGCCATCTAGAACAATGCACACACTAGTCATCTAGAATAGAGCACGTACCAGCCATCTAGAACAGAGCACACACCAGTCATCTAGAATACAGCATACACCCATCATCTAGAACAGAGCACACACTGGCCATCTAGAATACAGCATACATCAGTCATCTAGAATAGAGCACATACCAGCCATCTAGAATAGAGCACACACCAGCCATCTAGAATGCAGCATACACCAGCCATCTAGAGCAGAGCACACATCAGCCATTTAAAATACAGCATACTTTCTAATGTTTACTCTCTCCGTCTTCACTCATAACTTTTATTTCTTATTACTAATTTTTATCCTTTCCTTAATGCTCTCCAATGTCTCCTAGTCTGCCTACACCTTTATTTTTTAGCCTGTGTCTATCGACATATCTCCTAACTGTCCTCCCTTTGGTCTGCTACTTTCCAGTCTTTTTTCCAGTTTCACTAAGTGTTTCACTTATTACATGTAGTAACTAACTCATCACCTCTAGGTGTCATCTGCTCACCTTCTCATATACTAACTCCTGACTCTTGTCTTCCTATATTTTTCATCATCCTGTTACTATCCGTTTTAAGTCCTTACTCACTTTCCATGCCCTTCCCATACTTTTTTGTGACTAATTTCATATTATTTGTTCTATCAAATCCTTTTCTAACCATATGACTGCCATTTCTCACTCATTCAGTTATCTCTTCCATAACCTTCCCTTCCACCTTTATATTTATCAGTACATCCGCGGTGGTACAGCGGTAGTGTTGTTGCTTCACAGCAAGATGTTCTCCCATTCAATTGTCAGCTGAAGTGTGGGGAGTGCTTTCTGTGTGGAGTCTATATGTCCTCCCTGCGGCTGGATGGGAGTTCGAAAGACATGTGTAAATGGGCATGCCTTCACTGAAGGTTGGACATCGAGCTGGCACCTCGTCATTCGTGAAAATCTACTGCCAATCATTAGCGGACCGGAGTTCCGCTGTGGCAACCCCTAACCGGGAAAAGCCGAAAGACAAACAAACAAAGTCTTGTACATATGTGTTGCAGCATACACATGGCTTTAAACACGTGTTCTAAGATGATTACAATACTGTTCCTTTTGTCCCTATTTGAAAGATAGATTATTATTTGTCCCTATTTGAAAGACAGATTATTATCTGCATGCAAGCAGGTAGGTATCATTTTCACTTTAAAAACTTGTTAGATTCAGAACCATTTGTAAATATTATAAACTCCCTGTAATATTATGACATCATGCATCTGTGTGTGTGTCTGCATTTAGTTTTATATTTGAACAACTTCTTATCCAGTCTTTATACACGATCCTCTACAGTAACAGTGCTGCTTTCCCATATAAAATACTGCTAAATAGGTTTAGCAGAATAATACTAGAATATATACTGTTCATCGTTATTTCACTGGACCTTTTCTTCCCAATTCTCCACTAAATCTCATCTCATCCTAACTGGAATTTTGTGATTAAGACAAGAAACTAACTAATGGTGCAGTGGTGCAATTGTTAGCATTGTCACCTCATATCAAGAGGTTCTCTGGTATGATTCTTGGTTGGGTGCCTAAAGTGAGGAGTGTGCATGTCCTCCCTGTGTTTGTGTGGGTCCGGTTTCCATTCACATTACAAAGGCATGCATCTAGAGTGTTTCTCGCCAGACCTCTGCGGAAAATTGGTTTGTTCCAAGTCGGACTTTCCCAGTTAACAAATGTTAAATAAATAATTTTGTAGGCCAACCCCACAAATAGGTTTAGACAAGCTGGTTGTTTTTTTAAACATACAGATATGATGTTGTTGCATAATCAACAATCAACATTAGAAAATGGGTCCATATATTTAGAATTTGGTCTCAGAGGGAAGACTGAGCATCTGTCTGATCATTCCCTCAGAGGAGAAGGATAGAACATTGTCAGCAGAAGCAGCATGCCTGGTATTAAGTGAGGGAAGTGACAGAATTGGGAATATCATGCAGTTGGTGTGTATTTGTATATGTGTGTGTGTGTATGCTTGCTCACATTTATTACTTCACAAGGCACTAGCAAGGAAAAACTGTCCATGTTGCAGAACAAAGTATATCAGAAGGAAACCCCTAGTCTTCCATCAATATGCAACTATCATGGTGTTCTTTATAGACCATCGATCAAATGTGCCCAGTCAATGACTTTACAGTTGAGAAGCACTAAAAAACTATGCATCCCAGCAATGAATGAGAATTACTTCTTATATGGAGTTAGCCCTAGGTCAAGACAGTGATTTTAAAACATCACGTGTGTGTGTGTGTGTGTGTGTGTGTGTGTGTGTGTGTGTGTGTGTGTGTATTTTTAATTTTAATTTTTTTTTTTTGCATAGGGAGAACAAAAATGACAGTACAGGGACTGCATTGCATGCATGCTTATAAACCTTACACATTAAGAATAGGACAAAAAACAGTGCATCTGTGCCAGCACAAACACAAGGTAAAACATTCAATCTACACTCTCCTGAATTTCTAGAACCTAAAACCCATCGCTTTAAATAAAAGTTGTTTTTTTTTTGCTGATTATGGTGCAGCTACAAATGAATGACTAAAATTATTCACTTGAAAATAAAACAATATATTTCCCTGATGAGCTGTTATAGGCGGAGGCTCATGAAAGGAGCTCTAAATGGCCTAAGTCTGGAACAGAATGTTTTATGAGCATTCCAGTAGCACTGGATGCTTAAGATGGATTTATTATAAGCTGGGCAGGCCCTCGGCAAACAAGCACCCTTGGCAAAAAGGCACCATGTTGCCCACCCACCCCAACCTAGCCTACTGACAAAATTCAGATTACGTTTTCCTTCTTTTTACTCACAGTTTGTCTTACTGCATTTATTCCTTTATTCATTCATTCATCCATCACCACTCATCAAACCTGCTCTGCTTTTTATATTGAGAAGACTGAACTTGCACTTAAAGACTTTACCAACATATTTATGCAATTAAAAAGCATGATGAGAATAACACCCTTAGTAAGTATGTAAAGATTTGTAAAGGTTTCCAAAAAAAGTTTTTCTATTTTAGAGAGAGGTTTTAAGAATGATGGTGGGTACTGGGAGGCATTTTTGGAATTCAGGGAGTTGTACTGGCAACTCCTGTTAAATGCCACCCAAATCCCAAGTATCAATGACAAGTTATAAATAATGCATTGGTATAGAGAGCTGAAAGATTATAAATTAATTTTACATATGTTAGAATAAAAGGACACAAAATTAATTTTTTGACTGTATTGATTACATGTTATAACACAAAGTGTTTTTAAAATGTGATGGTGCACCTCTTTATAATAATATTGCAATTTTTTATGCACTTTAAGAATTTTGTATGAATTACTTAGGAATATCTTTTACTGAGAATAGGAGTTAGAATATGTTATGTTGATTATTAATTTAAGTATGTGGTTGCTGCATTATTTAAGAAATAGGATATGATGTCTGTACTGTTCTGATAAAGTTCCATTTGGTTATTTTAAGGATCAAAAGTGCTAAATGATATTTGTATTAAAAAACTTGGTCAATAGCGAGCATGCACTTTGTATTTTTTACTTTATAGTTTTACGTGTTTTGAGTTACTACTTAGATTATTTGTTTTACATTCCGGAAAGAGAGTTTATGTGGGTTTAGTGATGGTAATATTTTATTTATTTAACATTTGTTAACCGGGAAAGTCTGACTTGAAATGAAGACAATTTTCAGCAGAGGCCTGGGGAGAAATGCTCCAGACTCTTGTCTTTGTAATGTGGGAGGAAACCCACACGAAAACAGGGAGGACATGCAGACTCCACACAGAAGACACACCAGCCAAGAATTGAACTGGAGAATCTCTTGCTGTGAGGCAACAATGCTACTGCTGCACCACTGTGCCATGGAAAATCTTTCAGAATGTAAAGATTATTATTGGGAAGCAATATTGAATGCAAACAAAAATGGATTAAATAAGGATATTAATTCTAAATGGCAATTAAAGAAAAGAATTTTTAAATATAAAGTTACTCATTATTTTATTATGTACATACAAAGGTCAATTCATTTAGACGTCTTTCCTGTTTTCATATTATTAAATATTATTTGCATGTTCTTCTAATTTATTTGTGATTTTATATCATGGAGTTTGTGTATTTGTTACAATAAGGTGTCCCTGCTTACATATGGATTAATCTGATGAAGTAATAGGAAAAGAAGATCCCACTATTCTTTGAATAAATTATCAGTTTGGGGAATATGTTTCCTGTCTGTTGTTGGATGTTTTGTCTGAAATGTTACTGCATCCTCAGAAGGAGCATAAGGAGAAATAGCAGTTTTCTTCATTAGTGTAGAACATTTGTTTAAGCAAGAACACTGTAGTGAATGTTAAAGTGAAAATAAATAATCAAAATATTAAGAATACATGGCAGTTTAAGGAGCAGCCATGCACCCTACAGATAATACAGAAGGAACAAGTAGCTTAAGTAAATGCAGGAAAATAGTTTAGCAGAACTCGTGGGTCTATATTAAAAGACCGAACTTTTACAACAGTGAATACCACAACAGCGACACATAAACACCGAACTGCTTAAATAGCGAAAGACGTAAACATCGAAATTCGGAATGCCGAACGTATTTCCTTGGCCAGCAGGGTGATCATGGGGAAGAGGAAATATATCCTTTTCCCCACTGTAGTGTGATCTCAGAGTTGGTATATTTAAGTAGGGGGCCCCCCTGAAAAAGTGTATTTAGTGAAGTTTGTTTATGTAAAGTTGCCTTACCTGTATGGCGCTGTTGTTTCTGGAAATGCGTTTGGTGTTCTGAATTTCGATGTTTACGTCTTTTGCTATTTTTGCAGTTTGGCGTTTATGTGTCGCTGCTGTGGCATTTGCTGTTGTGAATGTTCGGTCTTTTAATATAGACCCGAACTCATACAGTGTCAATGTTTGGAGGCAAATTCCAAGAGGTACTATACTAATGCATAAATACACAATGAGGCAGTAGAATAACAACATGGGACCAGATTCCAAAAGATGTGTACCCTGTGTAAGTGACTTAGTCCAGCACAAAACCTATCTATAAAGCAGGCTTACATTACAGTGAGTCACTTACACTGGGGTCCGAATGGAGGAATGATAAGTCAGCAAGCAAAGGAGAGTAGTAGTGCTGAAATTTAATTCATCCTCAAGTCTTGGTGAGTACCTTCATGAGCTGGGCCTTGTTTTTCACAAAAGCTCATCAAGACGACACTGATGTATAGACTGTATTTATATAGCATATATCATGGCCAGAAGTAGGTCAAAAATTAAAAAGATAGCTGGGTGCACAAGACTCTGGATAAAAAAATGTGCCAGGACTGGAAAAAAATGATAATGTAGAATCCTCAAAATATGAAAACATTCCTACATTGGGGCCAGGCCAGGCCCAGAGGGAGGATGTCCCCCCTGTTCTGTGTTCTAGAAGGAGGTAGTAGTCCACAAAAATCACAAAAACTGATAGGCCAAAGAAGAGCCATACAGACGATAGAGTGGATTATTGAGGATAAGAAAGAAATTATTATGCAAACAGCCCAGACTTTCCACACACAAGATTTACAAAAAGATTAAGAGAGAATAAGAGGAAAGAAAAATACTTCCACAAGAAAAACTGTCAGAAGCTTCAGATAAAGATTTGTGTTCATTAATACATCAGATTTGTGAAAAGCATTATATATACCAAGAAACTTTGATCTCTTTGGAAAAAGAAGCATCTGATGAAGTGCGAAAATATAAACATCAAAACCTAAAGATTTTTGACAGGTATAAAAAAAGAAATATGGACATGGGAAAGAAAGAGAGATGTGATATGGTGCAATAGTTATGCAAAGTCAAAAGCCAAATTAATCAATACAAAAAAGCCAGCCCCAAAGATATTCAAAGAGAAATATAAAAAAAAAGAAGAAGAAGACAAAGAGGAAAAGTAGAAAAGGAGATTAGTAATGGAGAAGTTAAAGAAATAGAAACTGAGGTTATGGAGTATCTGCGAAGTGAAAGATTCAGTGTAGAAAATCTAAGTGAGAAAACACCACAGCAGGATAGAGCAATGAACATGCAAATTAAGGAGAAACCAGTGGAATGGGAAGGAACTGGTCAGGTGCCATATGAACATATTTTGGTGCCTTGCACAGGAACTAGTGTAAATGTTCACTTGAAACTGGACAGCAAGGGAAGGAACAGGAAACTGTGACAACTCTGATGCAGTCAGTGTTGAGGAGTGATAAGTCGGTGAGTTCCCATATGAAAGAGCAATGGATGACACAGAATGAAATTGAAGAGAATTTGCCACAGGAAGATGCTATAGAACTTTCTACAGAATGCCTGCAGAAAATGGAGAACAAAAAATGTGCCCTCAGTTTAGAAGAAATGAGCAAAGAGAAGAGTTGCCTAATTTAATAGATATAGCTAGACATACTAAGATCAATGAAAGATATACTGCGGTGGTGGTGCTGCGGTAGCGTTGCCGCCTCACAGTAAGATGTTGTCTGGTTCAATTCTCAGCTAAAGCGTCTTCTGTGTGGAGACATGCGTGAATGGGCATACCTTTGTTAAAGGTTGTGCGTCAGAGCTGGCAACTCGGCACGTAAAAAATCTACTGCCAATCATTAGCGGACCGGAGTTCCACTATGGCGACCCCTAACCGGGAAAAGCCAAAAGACACAACAACAACAACAACAACAACAACTAAGATCAATGAAAGAAATAAACTGCAGAAAGTCAATAAAAGCGAAAAAGTTAGAAGTTTGAGAAAACAAATGAACACAGTAATTAGTACTATCCATAGTGATTAAAGTGATATAAGAGAAATAAACAGGATATCTGTGCAGCTAAATTACTAACAGATAAAATTCGACCACAAGAACACAGAGTAGTAAGAGAAAGGAAGGGGAGAAATCAAATACCATCATGGAAGTATCGAAAAGAGAAAACTATAAAGCAATTAAGACAAGAAGTGTCACTGTTTGAAGGGTATAGAAGAGGGAACAGATCAACAAAATTACACAGAAAGATAGAAGTGATAAAAGTAACTCACAGTATAAGAGCAGATCAGGATCTAACATGCATTATTGCAAATAATAAACTAAAAATCTCAGCACAGGCAGAAAAACTTAGAAGATAAGGAGATCGATGTAAAGGAAAAATACAAACTAAGCAATTTTTTGATGGCCCCAAAAAGTTCAATAGAGAATTGGAAACAAAGCTAAAGGAACTGAAAGACCACCCAAAAAAGACGAAATAGATACAGTTTGGAGAAATATCTATGAAGATCCTTTGGAACATAATAATGATGCTAAATGGATAGAAGAAGTAAAAGAGAAAATAAGAAGGTCAAATGTACAGGATATGAAATGGGATGAAGTAATGGCCAGAAGAGTGAAATAAAGTTAAGAAAAGCCTCCAAATGGAAAACCCCATGCCCAGATGCAGTACCTAACATCAGGCTAAAAGTATTAATATCTTTGTATGAAGATTTAACCATGAGTAAGAACTATTTATATACACACCCAGAACAGGCACCAACCTAGTTAACAATAGGAAAAACAATGCTCCTACCTAAGAGTGAACCTTCAAGTTATCCTAAAAATTATAGACCAGTAACTTGCCTTCTTACGACGTATGAACTATACACCAGAACTGATGCTGACAGAGTTTATAGTCATTTAGAAAAAAACTCAATCATGGCAATAGAACAAAAGGGTAATAAAAGAAGGTCATATGGGAAAAATGATAATTTGTCGTCAAATAAAGTCATAATGGAGAACTGTAAAAAAAGGGAAGAATCTAGATATGGCATGGATTGACTACACAAAAGCATTTGACAGTATCCCATATTCATGGATAAAAGAGTGCTTAAAAATGTATAAGATATGTTCTACACTGATCGATTACATTACAGAGACCATGAAACAGTGGCAGACCACTTTGCAATTAAGCCATGATAAAGGACAAATTATTATTCCAGTGATAAAAATTCAAAGGGGAATATAGCAGGGTGACTCCTTCTCACCGCTGCTCTTCTGTCTTGCCCTTAACCCATTGAGCTGTCTACTTAACAAAACTATAATTTGGCTCCTAGGAAACAACAAAGTGTAAAGACTTCTTATCTTCTTTTTGTAGATGACTTAAATCTGTATAGTTCATCAGATGAAGAACTGAAAGCACAACTGCAAGTGGTTAAAACTTTTTCAGATGATATAAGAATGTCATTTGGTCCCGATAAATGTGGAAAAGCAACCTTTAAAGCAGGAAAGTTGCACCATCAAGAAAACATTGTTTTGGGACAGGAATGTGATATAAAAGAATTTGAGTGATAGGGAGTGTATAAATATTTGGGAAGGATCAAAAATAAAACATGAACAAATGCAAATAAAACTCAGTAAGTAATATCTTAGAAGGCTTAAATTAATACTAAAAACAGCATTGACATCTAGGAACAAAGTTGAAGCTATGAACCAATTTGCTCTTCCTGTCTTAATTTACAGCTTTGGAGTGATTGACTGGCCCCAAAACATGTTGGACAGGTTAGAAAGGAAAACAAGAAAGATGTTTCATACTTATCAAATGATTTATAAAAATTAGTGTATATCAAGATTATATATCCCATGTTCTGAAGGAGGTATGGGCCTCCTCAAAATTGATTACATGTATAGATCTGCAATTTTGGTACTGTACACATATCTGTTGACTTCAGAAGTGCCAAATGTAGTGAACGTTCTTCAACATTTTTTATTTTTATTTATTTATTTTACATTTGTTGACCGGGCTAGTCTAGCTGGATATATGTCCATTTTCAGTAGAGGCCCGGGGAGAAAAGCTCCACACATAACATAACCAAGACAGATAGACAAATTGTTAATAAAGACTTACACATAAAAATATACATTTAAATCAACTAGTTAATAAAATTAGTATACATTAAAGGAAGTCAAAAGTTCCTTGAGGAACTTAACATGAGGAGAAAAAGTCTAAGATGATTGACTTCCCTGCTTAGTTTAGCAGAAGCATATCGACGTCAAGTGGGAATGGAAATCAAACCAGAAGTAGATAAAAATCAGCAGCAACTGAATGTGCCAAAATACAAAAGAAAGAATATAAGGTGAAGGATCAGATAAGACAAGAAATGTGGAAAATGCATAAATTTAGTTGCAAACATAGAAAACTCTTGGAGCAACCTCATGTTGATCAGGATCGAGCACAGGAATGGTTATGGAGAGATGAATTTAAACTAAAAGGTTAATATTGGCAGCCCAAGACAGTGGACTATACAAACATTAGTTTACAAATTCCATTGAACATGTGGAAGACATGGCCAAATGAAGGCTTTGTAAAACAGAACTGGAAACAGACAGTTGCGCATCTTGTAGCTGGTTGTGACATACTAATGGCAGAAGGATTGTATACTGAAAGGCACAATAATGTGGCAAGACTGTTGTACTAGGGATTTTGTAAACGTTATGGTATGGTGGGTGAAAAACAATGGAAACATGAGCCACAAAGCATCATAGAAAGTGATGAAGTTTATATCACATAGGATCACCCACTACCAACAGTTAAAAAATAGATGCAAGAAAACCAGATATAGTAGTCCATGAAAAGAAGACAAAAGTAGCATTGATTATTGCAATTGCTACACCCAGTGGCAGGGGCAACTACATAGAATGCAGTCCTGTACTCAATCCCTAGGCAGGGGTCATTGTTTTGCTTTCCTGTGTGTCTGTCTCTTTATTAATAATTCAGTCCCTTTCATCTGGAAGAGCACTGTAAACAGTTACTGTGTGCAGCGTAAGGAATATATGTAACTGTAGACATCTCTATGAATTGTTACTAAGGTTTCCTCCTAGCTCATTCACTCCATAACATGTGCTGAAAGTTATAGATCTTTATTTCTATACACCTTTAATACTTAATTGTTCTTTTGGGGCCAGTTCTGCTAAAATCAAGTTACAAAAGCATACTTCAAGCAAAAAACAATATATTGAAAATCATAAATAACCTACTACTAAAAACTGTAAATAGTAAAATTTCCAAAGACTCTAACTTTTGCATTGGCCATATAAAAAGCTTCTAATGTGGTGTGTAAACTTTAGTTTTATAATATAGAATAATACCATCCATATCAATTTTATAAAAGATCCACAAATAATTTCATGTATCTCTGTAACTACACAAGCTAAACAGATTGTACCAACACCATCGATGGTCTCCATGACATGAGTTTCTACCTGATGCCACAAATATCCTTTCATGATGCTTGGATTTTTATATAGTAGTCAAAATATTACTGCAGCATACAAACAAAACCTAATAGCTGCTGACTTGTTTTATAAAACAGCTGTCACTAGGAAATGTTTGAAATTGTGTCAACAAATACCATATTGATATTCCCAAGCCACTTTCTTTTAGAAATTTAATAATTCATTAATTAGTATCAGAATTGGAAGATAGTATAGTTTCATAACATTTCATATTTCCATTCAGGCGTATCCCCTATACAAATTTTCAGTGTTTATATTACTTTGTTCCACCTTGACCCTTTACATGATATCTTTGAAAAGAAGGAAGGCAGAACTGTGACACTCACAACTGAGAATCATGTAACTCAAGCATCAAATGTGTGAATAGATAGATTGAGAGTTTTTCAGTGCCTCTCAGTATTTTCAAAACTCTGAGGTGCAGCTCTTCCAACAATCAGTGATGTTACCCAAATGAGCATTCCTAAAATAGTCCAAAGGTAATATTTTCTAAGATATTTCCTAATCAGATGCAACATTCAAGCTCCAAATTTACTTGTTTCACTGAGAATGGTCAGACCAGCACCTCAGTTAACTAAATCTTTGTAAATTTAAGATAAAAAAGGGGAACACTGCTGTTTTGTTTATTACATTTATATTTCTTGCAAAAGCCAGAAAAAGGATATGATGGCTTGTTGCATCAAAATTACTCCTTGAAATTAAATCAGAGGTCTGTTAAGAAAATGAATACTTCAGAAGCTACACCGCTATGCTGTATTTCCTTGCTGTTCGCCATATTATTTCTGCAGGCATGTTATTTGATGATATACATATGTTTTGTAGCTAATGAACATTATATCTGCATATCTCTTTTGTTAGCAAATGAATAATGTCACAGTATCATAAACCATGTATTTTTATAAAATAATTATAGCAGAAAAATTAAGTTTTAATAATGTGACAGCTTAATACCTTTATCATACAATCATAGCTGCCCCTAGTTTTTTTCTCTAGCTCCTTTCATAAAAGTAACTTTAGCCTCCTATAGCAAGTTTACTTAAATATTATGTTTCTCACATGTATTACATGAAAACTGATAACATTAAATATAAGTTTACAATGATGTCAAAACATTTCCCATTCTCTTGGTCTCCTTACATATACTAACCAAATGACATATCTCTAATATATATTTTACCTTTTGTTTGCTGTTTCTCATCTTCCATGTAGTATGTTTTTAACAAGTAGCACTTATAAAAAATGCTCATGAGTACTAAATGTAAGCAGCTTTAGTTCTTGTCATGTTGCATTAACTTTAATTATGATGGAGATAGTTCAAAGCACCATATTAAGAATAAGAAACACAGCAAGTTATGATTTTTATGAGTAACAAGGTAAAATGATTGCTTTGTATGGCATTCACAACAGCATAATTAAAACCACATAATGACTTCTGATATAGTTCCACTTCCCTGACTTTTACTTTTATGTTTTTGTCACATATATTTGATCGGATTCGTATCACTTCACCTAAAGACCATTTCACTAACAATCATTTCACTGAGATCAAATCACCTAAAGTTCATTTCACCTAAAACTCATTTCACTGACAAGTAGTACTCTAAGGCAAGTCAAAGGTATATGTCCTTTTCCCCACTGTAGTGCAATCCTGGTGTTAGTATATATAGTTAGGGGGGGGGGGGTGGGAGGTGCAGCCCCCCCAACTAGTTGCATTTTACCAAATAATGTAGAACAAAACAAGACAACATAAAAGCAAAATAAGTGAGGGGCTATGCCCCCCACACCCCCCAATGTGGAGGGCTGCGCCTCTCTCCCCAACTATATACACTAACACCAGGATCGCACTACAGTGGGGAAAAGGACATATACCTTTGACTTGCCTTAGAGTACTACTTGTCAATGAAATGAGTTTTAGGTGAAATGAACTTTAGGCAATTTGGTCTCAGTGAAATGGGTTTCAGTGAAATGGTCTTTAGGTGAAGTGATACGAATCCATTTGATCATATCCAGTCTCTAAAGGAGCCTAATAAGAGGGTCAATGACAACTAAATCACATAATTCTTAACCCTCTGAAGACTATTCAGACATAATGTCTCAAAGGAGTGTTGGAACCAGATTCACCTCCTAATTTATTTTAAAATCGTATACATATCCATTTTTTTTTACTTACCCAGTTTGTTAATTCTATTTTATCCACAGACTACTTTGTTTATGACAGTTTCACAATACTTTCAGAATTAATGTTCTCATACTTCACAAACATATCCATTCTTGCTGTTGATTTGATCATCAAAGAAAGTATTCATTTCCTAGATTGTTGTTCCCCAGTATGTTCTGCTGTTTGTATTACCCTTTGAATTGGGATAATTTATTAATTATCTTACACATCTGTAGCTAATAAGAAGTTTCCAGTACAATCAGCAGCTCTGCTGCTCTAGTTCATCTTTTACTCAGTTTTTAATATTATCAGTATATTTAGAATAGCAAATATGAAAGAGGAATGTCATCTGATATATAAGCAAGTTAATCTAAACTAGCCCTTGACAGGGCTTTGAGAATTCATACTTATTTTTGGTGCCCTGTTACTCTAAAAGCCACTGAATCAAGAAATAAGACAGCAACATCTCATGTTACTCTGGATGTGTTACATCTCTGAGAATTAAAGTAATTAGCCATGAAACAGCAACATCCTGTAAACCAGGGTTTGTGTCCTACACCAACCAATTCTTATTGTGTCACCTAGTAGGTCATTTAGTCAGGTCAAAGCTCTCAGAGCATGCCCTTCTCTGATCATTTACCACCTCTCACCAGATGGCCCTCCCCACCCTGACCAGTTCTGACCCTACCTGGATCACCTCCACCCTCACGCTTTTTCACACATGATGTGCTCATGCTTGGGCAAATGGAAACTTACTGTAACCAGCTCATGGACCATTGTTGTGTTTAACAGGTCTTAGTAATAACGATTGAATAAATAACATTTTAATAAAGGCAAATGAAAATAAGTTCTTGCCAGAAATGCTACAGCAGAAACAAAATAACCAACATGTTAGTAGATAAGTAATAGTATTTTTATTTTACAGTGTAAATTAATCCTTCTAAACGAGAAGCACATACTGGTTTTGTGTACCACAGGGCTTCTGCATTATAAACCAAAGTGCATACAAATTATGCTTATAAAATGTCTCATTTATATAATTTGTCATATGTTTTAATTAATTTCAGCCACATATTTATTTTTATATATATTGTATTAAACATTATCATAAAGGCCAAAATCATGCATACCTATATTAAAAAACCTACAGCAACCCTCAGCTGCATAAATCACCCAATTCATATATAAAAGAGATGACGGTATTCATATGACTAAGACAACTTTTCCCCCGAAATGTTTTCTGTTTATGAATATTGGTCAGTACCATAGAATTTATAAAACAGTTTACTTCACCAAATAAGGCTAAGGTGTTTAAAATGCATCATTGTATGACTTGTAGTTCTTGGTAGATGACATGTGTAACCAATTGTTTTTAATAGGGCTTTCAATTTAAGTACATCAAGGGCTTTAAATATAAGAATAACATCAGCTGAATTAAATAAAACAGTCCTGGAAGAATAATGTTCTGTTTAGACACGTCAAGGTGTATTTGACAGTTATGGCTTTTGTTTAGATAAAGTAAATGTAAAATGCTTTCCAAATGAATTTTAGCAGGTCTTTCCAAAAAGGAAAAGCCATGTATACCACAGAACCCAATATTCATCATAGGGTGGTGAAACTGGTCTGGTATGTCTTTTACAAGGCTCCAATTCCACACTGGAATAAGGGTATCACTTATTTGCTAAGGTGCTGGCTATTTTTCCTTCTGTTTTAGTTTGTTCCTTACATTGAATACCAAATCATGCAGTGCTTTATGGCTATGCAAGTCTGCTACACATCAAAGTAAAATGGAGAATTTAAGTTAGGTTTAATCTTAATGAACTGAGCAGTAGTTGATATGTAATACAGCCCAAGAGTTTTATTCTAGTGCATAACATCAAATTCACAGATTTGTACTTAATGGATTACTGCACCTTTTCAAACTTGTGTTCTCCCATTTTTTCCTCCCAGTATTGACCTTCTCATCTCCCAAAGGTATGCTGGTAGATTGGCTACATAAATTCTCTATTATTTATATTTTGCTCTTATCCTTACATTGTTTATCAATGAACTCTGTTTTTGATAATTCAGCATAAATGTTTGCAGCAGATGTGATAATGGATTAGATGATTTAGCAGCTTGGTGCATAAGTCTGACTACTGTTGATATACCTATACCTCTGCAGAAGTCCTAGGTTTGATTCCCATAGCATCCATTTGCCTACTAAATAACCCAGAGCAAGTCATTTACCCTGACAATGTTCCTGAGCTTAGCCTGAAATGAGCCCATGTGGATCAGTGCTCTATCTCAGATAACAACCAAATAGATTTTTCTTTAAAAAATAACTAACAGGAAATGTTGTCTAACCTAACAATTTTATGGCAGTTCATATATGCTGTTCCTCATAATATCTATTTCAGAAGCACTTTTTATGAATGCTTCATTATTTTCCATTAGGATTCCCTTTAAGCATATCTGTCACTGCAGTTTAATTCATTGTTATAATTATCTGCCGTGACATTTGCATATATTTCAATGAGTATTTGTTATGTCACAGACTGGTATTCATATAAGCCAGACATGTGGGAGTTTGGCTGTGAGCCATGTTCTTGCAGTCCTGCAAAGAAGGTAAAAGGAGGGAGGGTAAAATATACCTGTTGCTGGGGAACATGTGGTATCGTAAGCACTTACACATCTATAACATCTTACTTCCAAGTAGCACCCGGCAGTAAGCAGGCACTTGTTTAGAATGCCAAGCCATATCCAAAAAGTAATATGCAAAAAAAGAGGCTGACAGCAATTTAAGATGCAAAAGTAACTGACAGAAGTGGTAGGAATCTTGTAGTACTCAAGCACCAATGGAAGATTGACTTCTGAAGCGGAAATCCAGATGGTAATATTTATCAAGTTTCACATGGACATGGTACAAATGCCTACCATGTGTACATTTTTAATGGTCATTCCACTGCTGATGTGGCTACTAGTGCTTATATTGACAACACTGACTAATGGATTCATTATTTTATGATGGCAAAAATGAAGTTGGGCTCTGAGTTGCAAGCCCAGACCTTAGTTTGATTAGTAGTCTAACAGCAGGAGGGACAAGCAATAGGGGATGGGAGTCAGTGGTCAATGCCAGCTAGCTCATTCTGAGAGAAGTATGGCAATTTAACTCCTGCAAAATGGACAATTAGCTAAGGCTGTGAGTGACCACAAGTGACACAGAGTCCTAAGTGTGTGTACCCACCAAATCAGGTAGGAGCAGCAGCTATGAAACAGATGCATAGTTTGGTGCTTGCATACATGATGTCTGCATGGAAATGACCATATCATGTTGTCAATTCTACAGAAGAAGAAGAAGGTTGCTAAAACAGTATGGTATCCCTAATGAGGATTTGTATAGCTACATCCCTACTGTCATTATGTAGTTCCAATTCCTGAGGACAGTTAGGATCTGCCCTTACATGCAGGCAACCTTGGTCTGGAGGGATGGAGCCAATCCCCCAGCCTGCTGAGATAAGGGCAGTCTTGGCACAGGTATAATTTGGAAAGTGGCAGGCAGAGAAGTTCAGGGATCAAACTCCCTTTGTGACTGTCTGGATGATCTCTACAGTCGTGCTGCCCAGGAGTGAACTCAAGACCTATAGAAGGAAGGTTTGATGGCTGCTAGACCTGAGGGTGAAAAAACATTAAAATAAACTTCCCAGTCCATTTAGAGTGGGTCTGATTGACAACTGGGAAATCCATTTCCACTGATACAAAGATTTATTCAAACAAAAGAACAGAGAACATAAGCGCTTTCACGACTACTGCTGTCGCTTCATCAGACAAAGAATGAACACCAAATCATTCAATTTAAGTAACACAAGAAGCAGTCAATTGATACTTAACAGGTGTAGCTAATAAGGCATACTAAAAACTTAAAATCATAGCATACTAATATACAATGCTATTAAAATTATTAAAATAGACCTATATACATAGTAAATATACAAAAGATATACGTATATAAAAAATATAGATAATACAACTTAATTTCTATGTTTAATGCCTAGGGTGGCAAGACTTCAAAAAAGGTTTTAAAGATGTTGAGCCATTTAAACCAGGATCTCTCTCAGCATTTAGTAGGAGAATCCATTTTTGCTCTACACTTTCAGTCTGATTCTGTAAGTCACCACCTCGTATGTTCGGGCATATAACTTGGATAGCTAAAAACTTAAAAGTATGTGTACAATCAGTCTGTTTGACATGATTAGCTAGAGTATTATTTTCTAGACATTATCCTAGTAAATCAAAATTAGTCCTGAAGGAGACCAGGGTCTGAGGAACATCAGCTAAGGTTCATAACTGTAGCACTCACATATACATAGTAAATTGAATGGCTACAATATGAAGGTCCAGGAAATGCATTTCAGTTCTACTGAACACTCATGAAACATGGACTGTATCAGCTCTGAAACAGGCTTTCCACTTCACCAAGGAGATATCAGTAATCAAATCAAAAAATGTATCAGAACGGGTAAAAGGTAACCCCCTCCAGATTCACAGAATTCATTCCCCACTGCTGCAAGAAGTGACAAGATAATCTGACACCAGGAACAGATTTAAAAGTGAATGTTGACTCTGTAACTACTGTCAGTAGACCTCTTCTGTGCATTATCTGAAAGTGGGTCAATGTAACAGTGAGCGCCTGTTTCATCAACTGCAAGATGTACAGCAGAAGGCACTGGGTCATACATCTCCGAGATGCAGCCTGTTCTGTGGCATGTAGGACTAAATCCCCAACTATGACATAGGTGATCAAGGTTTAATTGTCATCCCAGGCAACAGAGAAGTTGTCATAGAGGCAGAGGACTGAGGAGGCATTTTCTGTTTACCAGATTTGGGTAAGCATGTCTAGGATGCACCGATCATATTATATGCCATAATGGAGAATGGAAACTATAGAAAGGTGCTTCTTGTGTGGGGGGGGGCTTTGAGAGTCACACTACATGACAACATTGGACACATTGGTATGCACAGGGACATACAGGGTCATCAAAATAAAAGCTCTAATCCTCCCAAGTGGATGACAGTACAACAACCAGCACACATGGTCAACATTTCTCCCTAGGGAAATTAATCAATGGGCTGTAGACATCTTTCCTCTAGAGAATGAACAGGTAAAGCAAACAAATGGGGGTGGGGAGACTTGATGATCAAAAGCAGATTGAAGCCATCTACAAAAACTAATCTCTGATCCACTGGACCCTGTTGAGATTGTATTATGGTTGTGGCCTACATTAGGAATGATTAGTTTCTAACAGTTTCTTAATGATTGACTAACTTGGGAAGAGCCATTTTGGTCGCAAGCTGCCATCTGCTCTGGATATGGGTATGGACATATTCAAATTACTCACAACTTCATCAGGATTTGAACATGTCTTGGGATAGCAGATATCTCTTAGTCTGTTACTTGCAAATAAGCAAAAGAATAGTTTGATCCGAGGTTATTGAATTTCTTTTTGATCTGGTCTTATCAATCCAATCATCTATCCACAAACCCTTTTTCTGAATTTTGCATATGGGATTGGGAGTTACTTCAAGAGTGCCAATCATCTAGAGCCACTGTTCAAACCACCGGCTGGCTAGTCCTGCCTCAACCTGAGTCAGAAGTGATTTAAGTAAATTTTTTGTCTGAATTGCTCCAGATGATGGAGTCATCAAGTTTCCTCACACCTCTTAGCTCTGTTGTTCGTGTGAAAGGGGATACTCTGGACCTCATTTCCATCCTGAAAATGGAAATTATTGGACTGGCAATAGCACTGATCTTATGGCCCTATCACCATCTTGTAAAGTTAGGGATGTAATTTCATCAGTGGAAGTTTGCAATAATCTTATTAGTTAAAATAATTTTTGACATCTTGTAGGCGTACATATGACTTGATTAGCACTTTTTGCAGTATCTGTGGTTTCATTTTGCATTTCATTATGCAGTGTCAGAGGTGCAATAGTACCACTC
>NC_056741.1:891448934-891458934 GCF_019279795.1 Protopterus annectens | reverse complement strand
ACTTTAACAACTCCTCAATGGTTCTGTATCTGATGACAGTGCAGTACTGTGCTTTACTGCTAGGTACAACCAAACCATTCATAAACTACAACACACATTTACTTTTGTCTTCCGAATACCAGAAACACAATTCATGATATTTGCATCAAGACTCAGTATCAGTTCCTCTATTGCTCATTCTCAACCACAGTACAGCAGGGCAGCAGGGATTGTAGCAGAGGTTGAGGAATATACTGCAGTGGATTTGACTGTCAAGAGTCATGGCTCATCACCACAGCATATAAGTCTATATCTTGATCAAGAAACTGATGTCTGTGCTATCAACATACAATACAGAGTATATCACTGTACTAGCCTTCTTTAATAATCCAAGTATTTCATGACATTTGTACCTGGGTGCAAGATCATGGCTCCCTTTCTTCTTCCTCTGTTTTCCCTATGCTCTCAGTATTTTAACCACCCTTATAAATAGCACAGAAGTGATAGCTCAAGCAACATATAACAGAGTAAGTAGGCATGTTATCACCAAAATCCTTATCTTGGATTTTATCGCAATAATTCACTTTGACACTCTGGATGACTGAAATTCCAAAAACTAGCTATTATTTGCTCTACATTAACAAGAATATATACTACTCTCTACCAATAAATGTATTTCTTAGATAAGATTAAGTCCTGGTATCTCTATTCCCTGTGGTTATCCATTACGACCTTAACTGTTGTTCATAGCTTTATAGGTCTGTACTAGATTAACAACCACTAGGGCCTTTTTAAACATAGTCATGCATGCTGAATCCCTGGTACCCTTGATAAGTGTAAGCAGGAGCTTGGGAGATGAAACATTCACAAGCAGGGGCCTAGGAGATGAACCATTTACAATATGCCTGTATCCATTAGAGACAGAAGTGCCAAACCAGGGATGAATTTCCTGTTCCCCATCCAACTGTTCAAGTTTGTCTGATGTAAAAATCTTTTAATCATCAAGGAGATTCACTATATTCCACATTTCAATGATGGAATAAAATTCAGGGCTCAGTTAGACAGACAATATCTTAGCCCATGTTCAGCATCATTCTGAAAAATCACCTCCTGTCACTGCAACTTTAACTGTAATATCATATGAAATATTCTCTGCTATCCATTTTCACTTCTCATCAGTCTGTGGTCCTGCCTTTACAGTGTACTGTTGTTCCTTATTCCTGTCTCATTCTAATACATATTCTGTCTGCACTGTCCACTTAGTCACCCCTCCATACATTTAATATAATGCTAACATTTTCCACTAAAGTTTCTTATGTTTTCTGCCCCAGTATTTTTATTTGCCTTATTTTCTTACTATTTGGGAATTTCATATTTTGCACTATATATATGTGTTTGTTTCTATTTGCCTTAGCTACCATGCTGATTCTGTATCTTATTTTATTCTACATAATATCATACTATTAAATATATTAGATTTAACCAGAGACATGTCTCTCAACTACACAGTAGAAGTGATATCAAACTTTATGTATAAACCAATTTGGAGGAAGATCAGTGAGTTAAGTAAGTTAAGGATCGCAATCACATCATTGTATGATCTAAAGTTCCTCAAAACAATAAAAATAATCAGGAAACTGGCAGTGATAGACAGTCATTATATTATACACTGTTGAATTAACAGTTTAAGGGGCCATTACCTTTTTTAACCATGTGAAGAATTATATTCTAGACATATTAAAGATACTTGAATCTAAAAATCTAAAAATAATCCTTAATGAAATAATGCTAATCCCATTGTTTGTGTCTTTCGGCTTTTCCTGGTTAGGGGATGCCACAGTGGAACTCCGGTCCACTAATGATTGGCAGTTGATTTTTACGTACCGGCTTTCCAGGCCTGACACACAACCTTCAACGAAGGTACGCCCATTCACACATGTCTCCACGCAGAAGATGCTCTAGCTGAGAATCGAACCGGGCAGCGTCTTACTGTGAGGCGACAACGCTACCGCAGCACCACCACCATGGGTGAAATAATGCTAATCCCATGATGAAATAATTATGCTTATATCAAGGCTGTTCTATATAATGCATGGCTATATGAGAGATATTATAAAATGGTCCTGTGCCTAGATTCTTCAAACATTAGTAATTATCCCAATATTCAAAGAGGGGACTAGGCTGTTGGTACATACCTTTAGACTGATAAGCCTAACATAAATGTTTCAAAAGGTATATGCTGCAGCTGTTATCTCTGCCTGATCATGGGGCTACCAACTTGCACATAAGTCAACATTGTTTTAACAGGGCAAATCCACTTGACCAACCTGATAGGTTAGTCTAGCTCTTGCCCTCGGCTTGTCCACTGGCATACCTCCCAACTGTCCAGATTTTCACAGATTGTTCAGATTTTTGTTTCATATTTTTGGTCAGTTACTCAAAAATGTAGGGCTTTCTAGCAAATCTTTGAGAATTGAAATCACTAAATAATGGCATACTTTTATGAGTTTCAGACTTCATACCCCTGAAAAAAATGCATGCATACACAATACCTGTTATTCTAGAAGCTTTCTGAGTTTATAAGAGTAATATTTAAAATTTGTCCCTGATTTTGTGCCTTTGTCCCCCAATTATTTTTACCTTTGTCCAGATTATCTGTGCTTAGAGGTTGGATCTTGCAAAGACTTTCTACACCTTACCTCACCCAATAATTATAAATACGTTCAAATTATTCCAAGTCAACCATTATACAGTGAAGTGGATTCAGAACTGGTCCAAAGGAAGAATACAACATGTAGTAATGCATTGTATCCTTTCAGGCACCAAGTCAATTAACAATGGTATACTTCAAGAGTCTGTGTGGGCCCCCTTTCTGCAATACAGTCATGGCCACTTTCTGAACAAGTTTGCAGATAACTGCAAAACTGTATTTCTGGCTATATATGATAACAACTGTCATGTAATCAATAGCTATCTGAAGGACTTTGTTATATGGGCCAATAAAAAAGGTTTATCATTCAGAAGTGATGTGTCAGATTATATACTTTGGCAAGAATGTGAATAAATTCCCATTGATTTTAGAAGAAGCATTTATCTCATATGTAAAGGAATGCATAAATGTAGGGGTTCTCATTACCAAAAATTATCTTTTGATAAATATTTTAATAATATACAAACTAAGACCCAGAGACAGATGGGTTACCTGTTAAGGAGTATAGCACTGGGTGATACTAAGAGTATGTTTGCACTATATAAATCACATATTAGCCCATTTCCAGAATTTAAAAAGCTCCATATGCATGTATATTAGCAGTCAACTTAATAAAATGGAACAAATTTAAAGAAAATTTACTAGTACATCCCATCTGTTAAAGGAATTTTTTACAAGGAAAAATATATTGGATTAAATCGGTTTTCTCTGCATTACAGAGAAAAGGCATTTCTTTAAACAGAACAGCAGTGAAATCTAAGATTTATCTTGTAGACTGTTCCCAAAATATGGAATAATAATCAATGAAAGTAAGGTTGTCTAAAAGCCTTACATCATTCAAAACTCAGTTGGATCTATGTACAGGGACAAGGCTTTTAGTCCTAATTTTAAGGAGTCAGTGTACTTATACGGCATTTTTACCTAATACACTGGAAAGAGAACTTTTGAAGAAGCTTTGTGTTTTGTTTTAGCCATTTATTCCACATATCACCCTTCTCTTTCTCAGTTTCTTTGTTTCTACACTTTATTTTCTAGACTATGATTATAATACTAATTATCTTTCTCTGCCAAAATTGATTACCTTTCTTCTGTCTTTTCATCATATATTACCTCTTCTGAAATTATTACTCTCATTTCTTATACTTACTATGTATTCACCTTCCTTGATTTCCAGTTTTGCTATCTCTCCCAGCTTCTTCGCAGACATTGTATGTTTGATGCACACATTTTATTCTTAAATGTATTTTATGCAAATGCTTTTAAATTCCATTAATGCTATTACAGTCATGTATTTCTGTCTGATGTTTATTTTATGTAAACACTGTTAAATCATGTTGTTTTTCTTTTCATTCTTTGTTTTTGTAAAAAAATTGGTCAATTCCATTGGTGCTTTTACACTTGTGTATTTATTTCTAATGATTATTTGTCAGGCCTACATCATTTGTATGTTAATCAGATTCTGTTGGCATTATATTATTGCTAGATATGGGCCCTCTACTGATAATATGCCTTGTCTAGCTGGACTGTCCTAGAAAATAATCAAACAGAAAAGCTTAAGTAAGTAAATAAATAAATCTAATTTTGAACCTAAGTCACAGTCATGGTTGTCAGTACAGCTGTGTTAGAAAGTAATATTTCACCCTGATTTTCCCACTTTAAAATATATATTATAAAAGTCTGAGATGTTTTTTGTGCATATCTGTATGTGTGTGCATATGTATGCTTGTGTGTTCGTACTTATATATATACACATATTTGTGTGTGTGTTTATTATATTGCATTTATCTGGTATATATTACTTCCTGATAATGTCAATAAAATACATTCTTGCTTTTCAGGATTGTCAGCTGTGCCAAAAAGCATTCCACCAGACACATTATTGCTGGACCTACAGAACAACAAGATTACAGAGATCAAGGAAGGGGATTTCAAGAGCCTCCACAAACTTTATGTAAGAAACTAATTATTTGTGGACTAAGAAATTTGCAAAGCAGCTTCTGAAAAAAAAGTCTGCAGACTGTATGTGAACGTAATATGAAAATAGTTGCCTCTTTTTTAATGGGTTCATTATTCTAAGAAAGATACTTGATCACTTTCATAATGCCTTTCTCACCTTTCTCATAAATGATTTAGAAATGCATGAGTGAATATGAGTGTGTGTGTGTGTGTGTGTGTGTGTGTGTGTGTGTGTGTGTGTGTGTGTGTGTGTGTGTGTGTGTGTTTGTGTGCACGCGCGCGGTACAGTCTGCAAACAGTACTTCCATGTAAGTTCTATGTCAGATCAAATGCTTTATAATGTCATAAAACTATTATTCTTAGAGAAACATAATCTCACAAAAGCAGTTTTGCATGAAAACATGCTTACTGCAGAGCAACTTACTTAAAAACTTTGTACTCATCACAGAATGATGTATATACTAGTTTTTTTCTATACTACCCCTCGATTTCTGTATTATTTTTCTTCCTAGCCTGTTAGGTAAACTAATAACTTTCACCTATTTTCATACAACAGTGTACCTTCTACTTAGAAGTAATACTCTAAATCTAGCATAAGGCTCTTAAAGCACCTGCCTAGGGCCCTATGCTAGTTGGAGGGGCCACAGTGGTACCTGCAGGTCACCATCCTGTCTGTGGCTGTATAGCAGCTAAAACCGAAGGATGCCAGCTCAGCATAACTGGCATAGCAATTGCTGCATTAGCTATTTGCTTCTTTCATGACATTTTTGTCAACCATATGCATTTTTATGGAAACTCAACAGTAAAATTAAAAAAATGGTAATAGTCCATAAATATCTATGCA
Source organism: Protopterus annectens (assembly GCF_019279795.1). Taxonomy (NCBI): domain Eukaryota; kingdom Metazoa; phylum Chordata; order Ceratodontiformes; family Protopteridae; genus Protopterus; species Protopterus annectens. The sequence continues at coordinate 891,453,445 of NC_056741.1, read as the reverse complement.
TGGAATCTGCCATATATATAAAAAAAATCTTGCTGGGGTCATATGGGTCACTGGAGTCAAACAAAGTTACATAATATAGGAGAGCTATTCATAGTTTAGTGTGGGGTCACACTGAAAGTGCTGTGTTATACAGTAAGTATAGATTAGGTTTTACATTACTCAGTATGACTCCAGTTTTGCTTACCATCTTTGCAGTATTCTAAAGTCTTTCTGGTATCCCCTACATGTCTTGCAAATACAAAAGCAAAACAGCACCAATAGCAGAAAACTAATGACTTTATTCCATCACGTCTGTAAGCACTTTTGTCTTACAAAATACTCAAAGGTTCAATCATTCTAGTCTTTTTGGAGGTTTTCAGATTGAGTCTGATGAAATCTTGAATATTTAACAAGATGAAAATTCTTACTGCAGTTATTTAATCTATCTGTTATTAAATGTAGAATCAGTAACAATTCTGTTACCCAGCTTGCTATTTTGTTGTCATTTCCATTCTTCACATAGTGCTTTTTTGTTCAGAAATTATTTAACAAAAGTCCTCCGTTTTCTAGTAATGCTGCCATTTTGTTTTTGTATTTGTGTTAGTTAATGTGGCAGATGAAAACACATTTGTCTGTGTTTTGTAAACGGTCATACTTCTCATATTAAATAGTATTTTTAATGAATACTGTGAAAATCAGTGGCCTAGGTATGGATACTTATGAAATGCCAGTTATAATATACCTCAGGTTAGAAACACTTGGGTATCAGTTGATTCTTTGTACGTTTTCCCATAAGGTAGTTTGCAAAGCAGAGGAGTCTGTCCCATAACATGCCAGCATCAAATTAGTTCATCAGATAATCTGAAAAACCAAAAAAAAAAAAAAAAATAGGCCAAAATATGTTTGCAATATTAAGCAAGTTTTACTTCCCAATGCCATTACCAAAATACATGCATGCACACATACATGCTGGATCATTATCAAGTGGTGTCCTAGACATTATAATGGCTCAATGCCCCCTGAACAGCATCCCTAAGCCATTCCAGTATCCCATTACTTAGCCATTTATCTCCATTTACCATAAACACTGTTCAAACCTTTCAGTGAGCATACTATTTGTTTCTCTACTTCTACAATGATTAGAGATATTTAAAACTTTTACTTCAAATTTTGTAGCACAAACACTGCCATTTACTAAACAAAGCAATACATTTTTGCAATGAAAACAAACTTAAGATGAACAGTAAGCTTCTCTGCCCTTGAAACTCACATTCATTGAAATGGCATTGAAACCCACAGTCAAAGAAAATGCACCTAGCCAGTAATGGATTAACTTTATCTTTGGGCAATGTTTGGGCCATTATTAAATACATGTGTTATTTGATGTACCATCCTGATTGTATTACATTATATTTCTTGTATAATACAGCAACAATTGTTAGACTGTGTTTTAAATTTGTAGGTGTGAACATTTTTCCAATAAGCAATTTAACAAAATGCATGAACTAGCAAGGAAAAAATTACCCATTACAGAACATTTCAACCACAAAAAGCATTCAAACTTCTGTCATTATAATACACCAATATCACTCAATAAATGCAATCTCTGCAAAAGTAGTCATCTGAATAATTATTTTTTTTAAACTTATGTTATTGTATTTTCAACTTATAATATACAAAACTATATAACACGATAATCCTTTATGAACAGATAACCTTGATTTGGCAGTTAACAAGATAATGCATTTTAACTTCTAGCCTTGGGATAACAAGGTTCTAGTACCCAAAGAGATTGGTTCACTTATACAATTAAATTGAATGTTTGAAGTAATACAGCCATATGTTTGGAAATAAGCGGTAAATAACAGGATTCATTTACACATAATATATACAACTATTTACATATAGTGCTACAAGTATTGAAGTTAGTGAATGGTCACTTCATTACAATGAAATACAGAAAATAAATTATCAGAGACTGCTATCTGTTCAAATCTCGTGAGGAGGAGACTACCAGAACTGAAGTAGGGATGGGCTGATAGATGTGTTTTTGGTATAACTTATTTCAAAATGTGTTCTAGGAAAAGATTCCAAAAAATAAGACAAATCATGTGCTTCTTTCTTTTACCTATAAACAGTTTGTGGGATATAATATATTTAGAGGCCATGTTAATAAAACCCTTCCACTCTATTTTTGACCTGTCAAGCCAGTTTTGGGCAATGTACAGTTTGATTAACGCAAATAGAGCTATCAAGATATTCAAGTCAGAACTAGGCATAATACTGGGGCTCATATGCAGTATCGCAAATTCCCAAGATAGGGTAGATTTCCCATAGCCCATTTTCTGAAGTTTGATCCTTAATGAGTTCCATAGGTTGTATGAATATTTGCAGTACCAGAGAATATGCAGAAGGTCAGCCTGCTGCGATGGACAAAAAAGCTCAAAGAGGAGAGATGCTTGGGAAAAACTTGTTTAGACATTCTGGTATATAGCAGGCATTATTGTTTATCATTAACTGGGTATATACAAGTTTCTTGAAGGGGAGAATCTTTTTGTGTTAGTAAAAGCAAAAGCGAGTTTGAACATCAGTTAAATTAGGACTTTTGTCCTTTTAATAGTGAGCGTATGTAAGGGATGATTGGCATTTAATAGCCAAGATAAATTTGTATGAAGCCGAAAGCATCTTGTTTTTAAGTTTTAAGAATTTCTTTAGGAATTGTGCAAAGTTTACTTCTTCCTCTATACCATCTGGGATGCCTCTAATAGATGACACCAGTTCTTTAATTTGCCTCAGTATTATGGTATATTTGTTACTTAGGTTAAGATTTATTTTAATATTGCTTAAGGATTTGGCCATTAGTTTATAGAAGTCCCAGACAGCATAATTTTTGATTTGGGGAAATTAGTTCAAGTTTAACATTTTTTCAGGTTATGATTTAGATGGACAGGTTGTAGAAGGACAAGTGCATTCTCTAGATGTAAGGAGGAGAAAAGATTTTGAAATGTTTTGATTTTATGTTTGATAAGATTATGCATTTTAGTATCCTTTAGTATGAATTTATCCATGAAAGGTAAAGATTCAGGGTTTATGTGATGTGTTTTCACATGAGCATACCATAGTTTGATCCATTGTGGAGTTTGGGTTAAGTTAATAGAGTTATGGTCAACAATTAAAAGGATTCAATTGGCACATATTATGTCGTAATATAACTTGAAATCCAATAGACCCAGGCCACCTTTATTTTTTGGGAGTATTAGTTTTGCTAGAGCATTTCTTGGGGATTTTGAGAACCAGATAAATTTAGTTAATGTTTTATTGATTCTCTTAAAGAAGTTCGTGGGAATAATAGAATTGGCTGCATTTAATTGGTATCAAACTTTGGGAAGGATATTCATTTTAATTACTGCTACTCTGGACAAGATAGGAAGCTTCATGTTTTTTCACCTATCCAGTTCGTGTTCAATATTTGTCCAAGTTTTCAGAAGGTTATTTTGAAAGGAATTCTTTTGATTGTGTTCAAACCTTAGACCTAAGTATTTAAAATCATATTTTAATTTAATTGCAGTGTCTGGAAAGAGAGACGAGTTGTGCGTTAACGGGTTATTAGGGAAGAGGAGGGAATGTGAGGGGTTAACTTCATAATTGGTGGCTTTCAAGAAGATATCAATAGTTTTTAAAATGTTATTTAAGTCAGAGTTAGGTAGTTGGAAGTATATAATGAGGTCATTAGCAAAGGCTGATAATAGCAAGTTGTTATTCAGTATACTGTCATCTGAATAATTCTACATAAAGAGATCTATAACTAATGAAGAGGTTGCTGCTGGCAAACAACTTTACATTTCAGAGTTTCAAGTACAAATTCAGTGTCTGCTGCCCTTGAAGAATAATCTCTCTATGTTACATATAAAAAAAATCGTAAGCTGGTAATATTGCAATAGAGAATGGCTTTCAAACCGGCAACAGGTTCATAGTTACTAGGCATCTCATCCAAAGAAGGGCACACTCAAGAGTACAGCACCCCCACCCCCCCTTAAAGGCAGCAGTGCAATATCAGCATTCCATGTACATGGTGTGAGATGTAGAACCCACCAACCTCTGCACCAAAGGCAAGTATGCTACCTGTTGTGCTACTAACACTGCTTTTAAATTTTATAGCACAAACATTGATGATGGTCATTCGCTAAACAAAACAGTTACACATTGAAAACAGACTTACCATAGCAACAGTAAACTCCTCTTACCTTGAAACTCAATATTCCTTGAAAATGCACAGAAACTCAACAGTCTTGAAATGCACAGAAGCTCAACAGTCCTTGAAATGCACTTGGGTAACAGTTTGACAGTTGGTGTAGAAGATTCAGGCTCTAGGGTCCTGTATTGAAGGTACACAGTTTGAGACTGAATGAGCTAACCAACCTGCCATCCTTACCTGGGCCATTTTACATGCACACACACAAAACAGGACCTCTGCCCAGATTTAAATATCTGGGAAATCCAGTCCATGTTCAGGGGTTGTCTACATTCATCTA
>NC_056741.1:891408934-891443934 GCF_019279795.1 Protopterus annectens | reverse complement strand
TGGAAGGTTATTAAAACATTAATTGCTCTGCATACATTACCATGAATAAATATTGAAAAACAAATGCAATGTGAAAATAAAAACAACACAATACAAATTAAAACTGAAAAAATAAACTAGCTAAACTGGTGTTAAATGGAAGCAAACTTTAACTCATTCCCTCCAGTACAGGTCTTTTGAGTGTATACCTTTAGCTCCCATTGGGCATGGCTTGAGTCGTCAAAAAATGAAGTTATCACCTTACATTTCTAACAAATACTCATTGACAGAGGTCAAATATCAAAACAGTTGTGTTTACCATCATGTGTGCTTCAAGATAAAATATTCTGATACCTTGTATGTAGCATGGTTTTGGGATTATAAATGCAAATATGAACAAGCAATATTTGACACGGCATCTGTAGCAGGTAACTGCAGAAACACCTGGAGGTGCACTCGGCCGTAATGACTGATCGTAAACTGTTGATAACTGTCAAAAATCTCAGTAAAATATAAAACTGTTCAAGGTCATTCATTGCCTGGATGCAAGTGCATTATCCTGAGCCGAAAAGAAACCATCAAAAGCAACAGAATTCTAGAGATGTCTAGGTTAAGACAAACGAGTAAACTCCAAGGACAAGAAAGGAGCAGTCAAGCCCTCTCTATAGTGAACAACCCATAAGGATAGAATTTACTTTCCAGAATAACAGGTGTGTGTGAATGGATTCACTTCAGAAGATCGAATTGCCAAAATCTCGAATTGCAAATAACCGAAACCAAAAGTCGAGTTTCGGAAACTCGAACTTCTGAAGCGAAACCATCAAAACAAAAAGAAAACACAAACTTCACTTTTGCAGGGGGGCTCTGCCCCCCTGTGCCCCCCACACCCCCCCTACTTAAATATACCAACTCCAAGATCGAGCTACAGTGGGGAGATGGGAAATCTCCTGTCTTGCGCTATATGCGGAAGCACAAAACGGGAGGTTTCTCATTTCCTGCCAACACCGCAAAACAAATAAAACATTACGTACACACAGAGCATACAACAATACTTGTCTCTGTGTGCACGTAATGTATTAAGGTAAGTAAAGTCTTATTTCTGAACACTACACACATTCAATTTACTAAAATCTCGATCATATGGTCTCGACCATATGAAATTCGAGATTTCAGTCATTCGATTATGTGAAGTGTTCCCGTGTGAATATATGTGCCACTAACAGCATCTGGGTTGTGAGAAAGCTTTTTACAGTGAAAATACTGAACAAGTAGGGCAATCTTTCTGTCATATGAACGCCCAAAAATCAATGGAGGAATTAATGACAGTATGGACAAATGTAACCCATATTCAGGAAGATGTTGAAGAAGGCTGCATCTTGGTTATTAGGACTGATTGATAACTAGGAGGGAATGACTCAAATAGGTTATATGGGCCAGCATTTATTGTCTGTCATCAGAGTTTATGAATCTATATCCTGCCTCAGTAGCATAAGGCACAAGGGTTCACAATGTGGTAATATATTAGAAAAAATGATTTGTAATGTATGCCCTGCTTCAAGCAAATGGTATCTGGAAGAAAGTGCTCTTAAAGAAATATCAGAGTGTACAGTGCATATTCTATTATAATTCCTTATCCTTCACCAGATCACATGGATGGTGCTATTACTCATCAGGCACTGATGAAACCGTATGACTGGACCTATACAGAGATGTGATGGGTACAAAATTAAGTGACCATATAAAGGAGGTGTGGCAGGAGAGCTCTTTATTTTCTCTACATGTTATACCCGGGGAAACCAGCGCAACAGTGGCTGAAATCATGATTTGGCTATTTATCTTAGCAGCACACATGCACTATGATGAGGAAATACACTAGGGAGCAGTGACTGTCAGATGCAGAAATAATTTATTTCATTTGCTTGTTGTGAACAACTTCATGGTAGTCAGTGAAAGGGAGTGCCCCACAGACATGTTCTTAAGTCAGAGCACCATTTACATGACACAATCCAAATGAAATGAGGGAAATAAAACAAAATCTTTTTAATGCCAAGTAATTGTTTTTGAAAAGTATTAGTTTGAGACCCAAAGTCAGTTTAACTAACTGTCGGGAAATGAAAAGAATGGAACAACATTTGAGATAAACACATGCAATGTTTTATACTGCAGGAATCTTGTGGTTAGGAGGAATCTGTTTGAGAACATTTGATTGCACTGATAAAATAAATATCTTTCTCCTTCTCACAGCCTAATAAAGCCATGCAGGTAGTGAGGAATCCAAACTAACTGCATGTCCATTTTTTAAAACATAGAAGAAAGTGAAGGCAAGTGTGAAGTCAATGAGGCCATTCACTTTGGTGATTGAAATTTATAGACCATGTGCCCGAGTGGAGGCATGCACACAAACAGCCATGTATGAGTACTAGTGTTAGATATGTTACAATTTATCTTATTTTAGTCATATGACCAGGGAAGCAAATTATGTAATACATTTATGTATTACCATCCAGTTATAGCAATAGTAAGCATACATATGATTGTGTGCCTGTGTGTATGTATGTGTGTGCAAGGATTCACTTCAGAAGCTCGAAATACTGAAATTTCGAATTATTTCAGTATCTCGAGCCCAAGAAGTGGAATCCATAAAACAACGAAAACTAAAAACCACGAAATTCAAAACCTCGAATACCAGAAGTTTTGAATTTCATGGTTTTACTACACACACACACACACACACACACACACACACACACACACACACACACACACACACACACACCATCCACCACACAAACACACACAATCCCTCTACTACATGAAAGAATGGAGGCAAGCCCCCCTGCACCCCCCACACACCCCCTACTTAAATATTCTCACTCTGAGTTCGCACTACATACAAACACACACAAAACCCCACCACTCTTCGCACACACACATCACAGCAACAAAACACACTGACACACACCACAGCCCCTACCCAAACCCCTTATCACACACACACACGCACACACGCACACACGCACACACGCACACACACACACACACACACACACACACACACACACACACACACACACACAAATACACTTACCTGAATACATGACCATAGCGGAACTTTAGAGGCACGAAATTCAAAACCTCCGGTATTCGAGGTTTTAAATTTCGCACTTCTAAACTTTCGCTGTTATATATATATATATATATATAATTATACTTGAATTATATTAATTCTAGTAATTGAGTAATACAAAGATTTGAATATTAGAAGAAAATAAGGAAATAGCATTATAATTACTGAATTAACACTGTGCTCTATATATAAATAGCATTTTAAATAACAATCATTGTTCAGTGAACATGTTACTACTGACATCAGTTTTCATATCACAGGAAAATATCTTTATCTTCCTCACAGTTCTACCTTGCCAAAATGTACAAATTTCAACCTACATTGCTTTGCAATTGCCTTAATAGCTTTGTAAGTCACTAACTGATTTTCCTTTTCAGTTCAGTTTTATGGCTATCTCTTCATATATTCTAGATAGCATCAGTAGAGCTCCATGGGGATTAGAGGTATGGCTGTTATCAGCTATCCAGATGATGATATCTCCATAATGTCTTCTCTCTAGGGCTATAAGATGTCTTTGCTAAACTCATCTGGCTTTGAGGAATAAAGTTGGTCATCCATTTCTCCTCGGGCATCAGATGAGCCCAGCATCTGAACTGCAGTAGGTATCTGAGCCATCCATTAGGGCTGTGATATGATTGTAGTCATCCACTCTTCTTGAGACTATGGCTTTGATCATCCACCATGATTAAGACACTTGGAGTGGCCTTTGTCAAACATCCTTTATGAGTATGATCTTGGTCATTCAACATGTTTATGGTGTGACCTTGGTCATCTATACTTGCTGGACTCTGTTATCTACAGTTGTTTTATACACTGATCAGCCATCCATTTTTGGGTAATGCCTTGGTCATCAATCATAGTTAGGATGTAGTCCTGGTCATTAGTCCTCCATGGGACATACTACTATTGTTACATCCTTCTTAGGGTATGGCGTTGGTCATCTGGCGATGTTTTAAAACATAATTATCTAGTAGCATGTGGCAGACCTTCAAGTACCTGAACACTCTAAATGTGGTGAGGATGCCTATTCTCCATGCCATCTCCCACATCATGATGTATGCTAGAGGCCCTGGTATTGAAACAATTTACACTGGCCACCATTTGTTGGTTCCATAATTTAATCACTAATTTATATATTTTATTTAATGATTCTTAAATGGAGCAATGGCCAGATCTTAAAGGATGAATTTCAGTAACTGTTCAGGCTAGATAATTAAAGAATTTGGCAAAAGAAAACCTTATCCCCTCGAGCCACACACTCTAGGGATCTAAACCTCACCACAACAATAAATAGGACGTGCTGGATGGAACAAAGTGAACAAAGTGCTCTTAAAGAAATATCAGAGTGTACAGTGCATATTCTATTATAATTCCTTATCCTTCACCAGATCACATGGATGGTGCTATTACTCATCAGGCACTGATGAAACCGTATGACTGGACCTATACAGAGATGTGATGGGTACAAAATTAAGTGACCATATAAAGGAGGTGTGGCAGGAGAGCTCTTTATGTTCTCTACATGTTATACCCGGGGAAACCAGCGCAACAGTGGCTGAAATCATGATTTGGCTATTTATCTTAGCAGCACACATGCACTATGATGAGGAAATACACTAGGGAGCAGTGACTGCCAGATGCAGAAATAATTTATTTCATTTGCTTGTTGTGAACAACTTCATGGTAGTCAGTGAAAGGGAGTGCCCCACAGACATGTTCTTTTGTCAGAGCACCATTTACATGACACAATCCAAATGGAATGAGGGAAATAAAACAAAATCTTTTTAATGCCAAGTAATTGTTTTTGAAAAGTATTAGTTTGAGACCCAAAGTCAGTTTAACTAACTGCTGGGAAATGAAAAGAATGGAACAACATTTGAGATAAACACATGCAATGTTTTATACTGCAGGAATCTTGTGGTTAGGAGGAATCTGTTTGAGAACATTTGATTGCACTGATAAAATAAACATCTTTCTCCTTCTCACAGCCTAATAAAGCCATGCAGGTGGTGAGGAATCCAAACTAACTGCATGTCCATTTTTTAAAACATAGAAGAAAGTGAAGGCAAGTGTGAAGTCAATGAGGCCATTCACTTTGGTGATTGAAATTTATAGACTGTGTGCCCGAGTGGAGGCATGCACACAAACAGCCATGTATGAGTACTAGTGTTAGATATGTTACAATTTATCTTATTTTAGTCATATGACCAGGGAAGCAAATTATGTAATACATTTATGTATTACCATCCAGTTATAGCAATAGTAAGCATACATATGTGTGTGTGCCTGTGTGTATGTATGTGTGTGCATGGATTCACTTCAGAAGCTCGAAATACTGAAATTTCGAATTATTTCAGTATCTCGAGCCCAAGAAGTGGAATCCATAAAACAACGAAAACTAAAAACCACGAAATTCAAAACCTCGAATACCAGAAGTTTTGAATTTCACGGTTTTACTACACACACACACACACACACACACACACACACACACACACACACACACACCATCCACCACACAAACACACACAATCCCTCTACTACATGAAAGAAGGAAGGCAAGCCCCCCTGCACCCCCCACACCCCCCCTACTTAAATATTCTCACTCTGAGTTCGCACTACATACAAACACACACAAAACCCCACCACTCTTCGCACACACACACATCACAGCAACAAAACACACTGACACACACCACAGCCCCTACCCAAACCCCTTATCACACACACACACACACACACACACACACACACACACACACACACACACACACACACACACACACACACACACACACACACATACTCTTACCTGAATACATGACCATAGCGGAACTTTAGAAGCATGAAAGTCAAAACCTCCGGTATTTGAAGTTTTAAGTTTCGCACATCTAAACTTTCGCTATTATGTGGATTCGGCTTCTTGGGCTTGAAATACTAAAATTCGAGATTTCAGTATTTCGAGCTTCTGAACGGAACCCGTGTATACATATGTATATATATTTTATATATATATATATATATATATATATATATATATATATATATATATATATATATAATTATACTTGAATTATATTAATTCTAGTAATTGAGTAATACAAAGATTTGAATATTAGAAGAAAATAAGGAAATAGCATTATAATTACTGAAGTAACACTGTGTTCTATATATAAATAGCATTTTAAATAACAATCATTGTTCAGTGAAGATGTTACTACTGACATCAGTTTTCATATCACAGGAAAATATCTTTATCTTCCTCACAGTTCTACCTTGCCAAAATGTACAAATTTCAACCTACATTGCTTTGCAATTGCCTTAATAGCTTTGTAAGTCACTAACTGATTTTCCTTTTCAGTTCAGTTTTATGGCTATCTCTTCATATATTCTAGATAGCATCAGTAGAGCTCCATGGGGATTAGAGGTATGGCTGTTATCAGCTATCCAGATGATGATATCTCCATAATGTCTTCTCTCTAGGGCTATAAGATGTCTTTGCTAAACTCATCTGGCTTTGAGGAATAAAGTTGGTCATCCATTTCTCCTCGGGCATCAGATGAGCCCAGCATCTGAACTGCAGTAGGTATCTGAGCCATCCATTAGGGCTGTGATATGATTGTAGTCATCCACTCTTCTTGAGACTATGGCTTTGATCATCCACCATGATTAAGACACTTGGAGTGGTCTTTGTCAAACATCCTTTATGAGTATGATCTTGGTCATTCAACATGTTTATGGTGTGACCTTGGTCATCTATACTTGCTGGGCTCTGTTATCCACAGTTGTTTTATACACTGATCAGCCATCCATTTTTGGGTAATGCCTTGGTCATCAATCATAGTTAGGATGTAGTCCTGGTCATTAATCCTCCATGGGACATACTACTATTGTTACATCCTTCTTAGGGTATGGCATTGGTCATCTGGCGATGTTTTAAAACATAATTATCTAGTAGCATGTGGCAGACCTTCAAGTACCTGAACACTCTAAATGTGGTGAGGATGCCTATTCTCCATGCCATCTCCCACATCATGATGTATGCTAGAGGCCCTGGTATTGAAACAATTTACACTGGCCACCATTTGTTGGTTCCATAATTTAATCACTAATTTATATATTTTATTTAATGATTCTTAAATGGAGCAATGGCCAGATCTTAAAGGATGAATTTCAGTAACTGTTCAGGCTAGATAATTAAAGAATTTGGCAAAAGAAAACCTTATCCCCTCGAGCCACACACTCTAGGGATCTAAACCTCACCACAACAATAAATAGGACGTGCTGGATGGATAGATTCCTGTCCCAGAGACTTCCCATGCTTTGGAACAAGATTCCAATCCACATTAAGCAGTGGTCCTCACTAACACTCTTCAAGAGAAACCTTGACGAGTGGATGGAAAACAGAAAGTTTACCCTGAGGATCACTTCAGTGGCTCTGCTAGAGACAGGCACAAGGAACTAATCTAAGGGGGCGGCGAAAGCCAACACATTCTGGCTAGGCTTATAAATGCCTTCGGGCAGATAGCCTAGTACCTACCTATGAACCTATGAACCTATAAAAGAGAATGCAACATTTAAAACTTACACATTGTGATTACAGAAAAATCAGACTTTACTATATAAATAAAGGAAATGAGGCATGTATCAAACTATTTTACTGTACACACAAAGCCATTAGACAAATTAACAAAAAAATCACTAAGACAAGTAGCTTTCAAAGAAAATTGCATTACAATACAAGGAGAGTAAGAGGAAGGGTTAGACAATATGAGAAAGGTTAACATTTCTGCAATTCACTCTGTTTTTCAGTTGATAACACAAAGTAGCTCAAGACTGCTTGACATCAATGGAAAGTCTGACCAAAGAGTAGTGAGGCTATGAGTTGCTAATAATATTTATCCTGTTATAGATATAGTTAGTATATACAGTGTGTCTCTGAACAAATGTAATCAGATAAATGCTCATGAGTTGTTCTGTAAAAGACCCACTGGGGTTACCTAGTCGTCAACCTGCCTCTGTCCTTCTGTCTCTCTCTGTCTCTCTCTGTCTCTCTGTCTCTCTCTCTCTCTCTGTCTTAAAAGAAAAATTACAGCTCTAATGCATCCTTAGGCAAGAGACATTGTAGTGATACCCTCCCCCCAACCAGCCACCATAAATGAAAGCATTCCTACAGTGACTCAGATAAGGTGTGCTGTGGGCTCAGTAGGGAAAAGTGCCTCACATAAGGCACATTACCACCCCTAGCTGCACCCCCCCCCCATATCCTGTCCTATACTATCTACCTCCCAGTAAGTTTCTGGTCTCTGCCATTGTTATCAGCTTTGAGAGTATGCTAAGGGCACCCTCATTACCTCTCCCCTAACTTGAGAAGAGGTAAGCAGGCAGACCCCAACATTCCTCTTTTTCTCTAATGGTGGAGCTAGCGCACAGATGAATACACTGCCCCTGCATTGGTGGAATAGAATCTGTTTAAAAAAATAAGTATCTGTTTCTCCCACTCTATTGATATGACTAAAGCCATTATACAAGTGGAAGATGAGATTGCTCTGAAGTTGTCTTTCATTTGTCTCTAATTTTCTGTTTACCTACTCTTGATTGCACTAAGTGTTGCTAAGCTAGTCTAGACTTGCATGGGGTGAGTAACTACCTCCTGTTAAGGTTCTTCTTGTCATCATTAAGTCAAAAAGATAGCCCGCCATGTCTGCAGCAGTGACAGAGACAAAATGAGATGGGAAAAGAAATGTTCCGTGTTTATTCCACTCATTACTGCAGGCTGCAGCTCAGAAGCCTTTTCCCTAATACTTTCTTCTTTCTGCCTCTTTCAGGATACATGGAACCTCCAATTCTGATTTATGCCTTCATGTACTACTTATTGATTTTATTCTGATCTTCCTAGAGGGAGCTAGAGAATCTAAAATATTAAGGAAGATGTTACTGAACATACTTACTGCATCACTGAGAGGGATTTGTCTTAGGATGGCCAGTTTGTACTAGAAAGAATAGAGCTGAATTTGGAGATATTAAAATTGGATAGTTTATGGCAATCTTTAACCAGGTGGGGCTTGGGAGTTTGGGAGAAGTATCTTAAGACAGAGATAGAGAGATGGTCACTAAGGGAGTCTGGTAAGATAGTGGGGTTGTGGTAGTGGTGGGGGGAGTTGGTAAGAATCCAGTCAGTTGTAGAGCTAGATAAGGAGTTATTATGGAAGTGGGTGGGAGATGAGATAAGTTGGTGGAAACCATGTAGGTTGATACTGAGTTGAGGAGAGTCAGTAGTTAGTTTGGACCAGTCTATGTTGACTTCACCTAGGATAAGGGTTTCATATGGTATGGTGATGGAGAACCAGGATAGGATGCTCTCTAGGATGGGAAGATTGTTTCCAGGTGGGAGATAGATGGACCCAACAACAAATTTCTTATAGGGATTCAAGTGGCAGTTTAAGATGAGTAGTTCAGCTGGGTAGACGTCAGGAATAGGGGAGGGTAGGGGTGATAGATTTAAGGTGTTGGAGTAGAGGATGGCCACACCACCTCCTTTTTTGAGGACTCTATCACAGCAAAAGATGTTGTACACTGGTGGGAATATTTCACCATTAGTAATATGTGACTTGAGTCACGTTTCTGATAAGGAAAGAAGACAACTATTCATCTTTAAACCACTAGATGTCAGCAGACATCCAGGTAATACACTCCCTTGGCTGATTCTGGTCAAACGGTGCAAGCCAATCCATTTTAAATTTTGTCTGCATTCTAGGCTTTCTTTCCCAGACCAGTCCCCTGTAGTAAATTACTATAAGGCTTACAGTACAGGGTGTTCTCAGACTCTCAAAATGCTGTGCTGCTAAAGCTTTCCCCTCTCAGCATTTTAATACTGTTTTTTAAACATTTGCAGTTTATTTACTGACCTGTTTAGTACTGCATGACTGATCGTTTTTTTTTTAGTGCCATCTTTCAGTCCTAGTGGTGGGTTTAGTCCAGGCTAAATCATACTGGTTTGAACTGCTCCAATCTGTATCTCTGCTGTGTACGGCCACCAACCACCCCCCTCCCTTCTCCCTGCCTCTATAAAGTTAGGTAGCTCTTCTGGCGCCATCTTTAAATCCAACTTGCACGTCTGATCCTCGGTCCCTGCCTTCTTTTCCCCTTGCGAGTGTGCCCATCCAGTAAGTGCATCTGTTTAATGTCTGTTACTGTACCTGTTAGTCCCTATCCATGCTGAGCTGACCTGTTTGTCTGACCTGTTTATGAGCCGTGTTTCTGCTTATCTCTAAGACTCTTTATCTGTCTTGTCTCAAAGAGTGCTGTAGTTAGCTATGTTCATGTTAACGCCGAGGTAACTCAGCAACTGCACGTAACAGAGCATTTTTGATGTATCCCTTGCCTGCTGGTATTTACAGCCTCTACAGCGGCATATGTTATATCTTGTTTCACTGCTCGCTTGTTTCACAGCTTAATTATTGAACGCTAATAAAATTAAAGCGGTCGCTGTTGGCTTTTCAGACAGTAACTGTATATTGAATCATTATTCCTGTTAATAACTATTAGGATATTGCGAGTACTGTATATCCTGCCATTTACTGTGTGTAGAATATCTGACTGTGTCTAATTGCATTACCCACAGGGTATTTTTAGAACTATAGTGTATGTCTATGTACCACACCAGCCGATAGTTACAACAGCTAATGCAAGCCCTATTTCCTTAATGTCTTTTTTCTGAGATTACTATACAGCAGTTTAGTTATTTAACATTAGTTTCCTTTCTTTAAATTCAGATGCTCATCTAGATAGCTCAGCCTTAACCTGTTTAAACCCCTTAATGTGTTGACTCATACAGTTTATCCCCTTGTTTCTTACAGCCAGTCTATAAGTGTTTTGGGTGGCCTCCCCTATCAGTGAAAACACCCTTCAAGGAATACTTCTCCTGCATGGGCTTTTCCTCCAGCAAAACAAAAAAGTGCCTCAAGCTGACCTCATCGCTCTAGAGCTTAGCATATGTGCTTACTTATATCTTACTGCTGAAGCACTGAAATTAATATTAAAACTATTCAGACCTACGCTATTTACTGTAAAAACAGCTCAGGTGTGCACACTCGCAAGACAACTTGTAGGCTATATTTTATTACCACTATTTCTGCTCTCCACAGCATTTTTTCCCTTTCTTTAAACAAAGACAACTATTCATCTTTAAACACTAGATGGCAGCAGACATCTAGGTAATGCACTCCCTCAGCTGATTCTGGTCAAGCAGTGCAAGCCGAGCCATTTTAAATTCTGTCTGCATTCTAGGCTTGCTTTCCCAGACCAGTCCCCTGTCGTAAATTACTATAAGGCTTATAGTACAGGGTGTTCTCAGACTCTCAAAAAGCTGTGCTGCTAAAGCTTTCCCCCTCTCAGCATTTTAATCCTGTTTTTTTAAGCGCAATCTTTTCAGTCCTAGTGGTAGGTTTAGCCCCACTCCGTTTGCCCTCGCTGCACTTGGGCTCACTCTGCTCTCCTACCCTACCTCCATTCCCATCCACCCCATTACAATTTCCTTTATACCAACCACTCCCTCCCTTCCTGTCCCAACCTCCACCCTCCAACTACTTCCTGCCAAGACCACTCCCTCCCAAACTGCTGTCACTCTAACCCCACATTACTTTCTGACCTTCACCTTTCCACTTACTTTTATACACCAATACACATACTCAAATTATGCTACACCTACTCATTCCCACCTCACTCCTCTTTTTTCTCTCTGCTGCAACCTCCTATCACTCCCACCTTACTAACCCACCCCTTCTCTCTCCTACCTCCTATATATACAATAACTTTCCAACTACTCCCTCTTTTACTATTTCCCCAATTCTATTCATCCTTTCCTCCACATGTCTACACAAACTCTCTATACTCCAAATCCTTAAACCTACTTACATATCTTGACCAAAGCTTTATAAACTCCACTTACCTATTAGTATACTCTATCTACTCCAAAAAAACTTACTCTGTTCTGACGATATACAGTGCAGTGTTGTGATAAAAATCCTAAAAATGCAGAGCAATGCAAATCTAATATATTTAGCAGATAAATCAGTTAGAGTAAAATCACATACCTGTATTTTTTCTCTGTTCTTTTCTTGGCAGAATGAAACAGATTAACCTGCTGTTAATTTAATTAGGCACATACATCTCTAACAATATGAAGGACTACAATTTGGCTTGATCAGGAGACATTGGTATAGCAAAAATGTATATCAAGCATTAGTTTTAACATATTACTAAATATTAAGCTGAGAAAGATACTGTGACATTATTATTAATTACAACTGTCTATATATAGTTAGGGAAGACTTGGGGTGTTTGAATGCAAATATAAAATGACATTACTACATCAGTAGTGGAGGGTAGTGCCAAACAAGTTCAGAACAATATTACCTGCTCTGATTGGATGTCAGTTGGAGGATTTTTCTTTTGATCTGAAACAGGACAAAAGGGCAATAGAAATGTAAGAGTTACATCAAACTGTGGCAATGGTGAACTGATGAATTAAGCAACCAGGAGCTATTTTAAGTAACTCCATTAAAATGCTTTCCTGTATAAAAGCTTGAAAAATATATTTATTTTAAGAAATTATAAAGACAGAGTTTAGTGGAGGAAAAACAAGAATCTGACACTCTAAACTTCATATTACATATGCATATTACTTTCCCTTATTTTCACTTGATGTGCCCTGTCATGCAAAGATGGTCCATTTGGGTTACCCTTCTCTGGACTGCATTCACTCTTGTGGAAATAGTTTCTCCAAAACTGCACACAGCACAGCACTCTGTATGTCACCTTCTCAACCCCATGAAGGATGTAATATTAATATTTATTATTTCAAGTAAATGTGCAGAGTTCAGGATGGAAGACTTCTTAAAAGTGATATATGAGGATGTAAGACAATTAGCCAAAGGCCAGAATGGTGAAAGTAATAACACAGGGCTGAATCGGAGCATGCCTTATATGCCAGGCATTGCCTCTCAGTAACCTGTAGGAAACTGAGTATAGAGACAGGGCCTTAAGGCAATCTGTGTAGGACAGTGTGTTAATACCATGGATTCTCCTGATGAGAAATTTCTGAAGGTGTTCCCACTTCAGGCAAATGCCTGGTTAGATACATGCCAAAGGGGACATTGTACTCAATGACAGGTCTAATAAGGGCCATGTAAAGTGGTACTATAACTTCCTTGAACCGGGTGCCATAGCTCTGACTTATAAGTTATATCATACACAGCTTTTGAGATAGAATACATTAATAAAGCACAACTGGCTCGAAAACTTGGTGTGTTGTATATTTAAACAGATTTGTTATTATTACACTATCATGGAGATGATCAACAAAGATACAGTAAACCTCCAGATGCTGGAACCAACCCAGTTTGGTTTTGTCAAGGGCAGATCATGCCTACTTAACCTGGTGGACTTCTTTGAGCAGGTCACCAAGGCAATGGACGAGGGCAAAATCATTCACACTGCCTACCTTGATCTGGCCAAGGCATTTGGCACAATATCCCACTCAGGCATCGTTGACAAACTCAAGAGGGTAGGTACAAACCCATATGTCACCCAGTGGATAGCAAAATGGCTGACAGACAGTACCAGGAAGTTAGAATTGGGGAGTCCACCTCTACAAAGAGGCCATTCACCAGTGGAGTCCCTTAGGAATCAGTCCTTGGACCGCTCCTTTTTGGCATTTACTTCTCAGAAGTCAAGGCCAATGTCAGTGGTCTCTTGCTGACTAAATTTGCAGATGATTGCAGGAGTTATCACTGAATCTCACACAGACACAAATGTTCTCCAGGAGGGGCTGCCACAGACAAACAACTGCTGTCAGAGCCATGGACTAAACTAAATGCCAAGAAATGCATAATAGTATCCTTTGGGAAATCACCCATCCCTGGTAATTATCATATTGACAACACATCCCTTGGCGTTGACCCAGTAGTCAGGTCTTAGGGACACCTGTAGATAGTAATCTAGCCTTTGACCATCATGTGTCTACAGTGATGAGGAAATCATTCTATGTTGCGCAACTTATAAACAAAGGTATGACATTTAAATCCAAGGAAGTCATTGTTCCACTGTATTCGGCATTCATCAGACCTATCACTGAGTACAATGCTCCCTTTGGTATGTACCTAAGCAGGCATATCTAACAGTTGAAACATCCACAGAGGTTCCTCACTAAAAGAATTCAAAGCATAAGTAAAATGTCCTATGCAGACTGCCTCAAGGCCCTATCACTCTATTCTGTCTCCTACATGCTTTTGAGGGGAGAGCTAAGCTTGGCATACAGGGCATTGTCAGACCCCACTCTGATGGACTTCCTGCATATCCACAAAACAAATAGCACCAGAATTACTAATTCTAAAGACTTAAACCTTGCCTTTGATAAATAAATAAGACCTGCTGGAGAGATAGGTATGTATTCCAGAGACTACTCCATCTATGAAACAGGCGCCCCATCCATGTGAAGCAGAGTTCCTCCCTAACGCAATTCAAGTGCAACTTGGACAATTGGATGGGAAACCGGAAATTCATCCTGTAAATGGTTCATCTCCCAGGCCCATACTTACACTTATCAAAGGTATCAGAACTTGCCAGTGATTTGGGATGTATGGCTAGGCTTAAAAAGGCCCTTGTGGCCATTAGCCTAGTAAACACCTATGAACCTATGAACTATCTGGGGTAGATTTGCCTGCTTCTGTTTATGGTCCTTTTCACTTTTGTTGTGCAGAAGCTACGATCTGACAAACTATCCACAATGTACTTCTTACTTATAAGTAGGGTAACATAGAATAACTTTTTACCATCTTGGTTACGTGTTGGTCGAAGCACAGAATTCTGTCAACATATGTTTTCAGATCCCTAACTACCAGGTCAACTCTCAGGGGTGTAATATACTTGCAAAAAAACACAGTCCTGTGCAATGTTATTTAAAATGTTATTTGCATAAACCAAGATTTCTGATTTTGTAAATATGAATGTCCTGCATAACACTTTTAAACTAACTTGTTTGCAGCTTTGAAACTGATGTTTTCACAGAATGCATAAAAAATTTTTGTTCTTCTTTCCAAGGAGCCTCTACTTCCCACCCCTGCTAGTACCAACCTATGAACCTATGCTGGAGGGATAGGTTCCTGACCCTGAGACTCCCCAAACTCTGGAATAGACTGCCCATACATGTCAAGCAGAGTGCCTCTTTGACCCCTTCAAAAAGAACCTTGACAACTGGATGGGAGATAGGAAATTCACTCCAGGGATCACATCAGTCGCCCTGCTAGACAGAGGTCCAGGGAAGTAAATATTGTGGGAAGAAATAGCCAGGGAATTGTTATGGCTAGGCTTGTATAGGCCCTAGGGCCGATAGCCTAGTACCAACCTATGAACCTATGAATTCTTAATGGATACAAATTAACCATCATAGAGAAGGTTGCTTTAGCTAACCTTCTCAGAATCATTATTGGCAGGGCCCCGAGGTTCCATCTTTCAAAAAAATTACAGACAAATCCTTAATTTGGACTAGAAGAATATGGGCAATTCATGGGATTTTTACAGAATTTGGCATTTTAGCTCACAGCATTCATTCACTACAACATGTATTTCTTCTAGTATTTGCTACATATAATCCTATGAATCCTGCTTTATTGATTGTTTTGTACTTAGAATCTCTTCTCATTGTGCCTATGTATAGAATCACATCAAAAACTTACATAATTGAAGGCTAAGAACTGTTGTATTTCTGTTAAAAACTCTTTAAAATCATTTATATTTGTGATATAAGTTGGCAGTTATTAAAATAAGACATTTTTCTTGCATTTATTATTACTGTATATGTTATTGCATCAGGATCTGATAAAGGACATGTTATCACCTTTACCTTTCCTGTTTTTAGAAAACAAATAATTTGGAATATATACCCTATCAGTTCTTGACTGCATACCAAAGATATAAGTGTAGTGAGTGCAAAACAAAGAATATGATTCAGAAACGTTAACATCTATAAGCTTAAGTAAGTCAGTCAAGTTTACTAAAGCTTTATCTGATGCTGAAATTCTAGGTTTGGTAATTGCACTGGCATAATTTTCTTTAAGTATATTGTTAAAGTCTCCTGTTCTGTTCATCAGTGCCACATCATTCACAATGGAAGATGACAATCTGTGCTTAGGTACCCTACCTAAATCATTGCTTCTCAAATGGATTACAATAATCTGTGGAATCCCAATCACTGTCTAAAGCTCATCTAACATTGGAAACTGCTGACTCTCACATTCTTTTGTACCCTTGCCAGACTACTTACTACAGCAAAGGGTCAAAACCCAGTAAGACGCCCCAGGTTTCACTGCTACTCTCTTGGATGCCCAAAACACATGGGTGGCCCACAATTAGCATTATCCTGCTCCCTGCAATACACAGAGCCATTACTAACAGTGCCTCAGGAAAAACAACACCCGTACCCCAGTTACTATCTGATATTGGAAATAAACGCATTTAAAGACCATCTACCCCTTCTCGTTATCACCTCAGTCAGTTTCCTTCCAGTGCTAAATTTGAAGCCCTACCTATATGAAAAGAGTGTCCAGAAAATTTCTCCTCCTAAATGAACTGATTCTCCAGTGCCTGTTTCAAAAAACTATCAATCTGCCTAGCCATATCCAGCCCCCCATCATGTCGCTGGAAAACCAGACCAATGCTATTAAACTCTTCCACCTTCGTACAAGTTGAAACCCAAGATACCAGGCATAACAAGACCTCATCATTCCTTTTTAAACACTCCTGCTGTCCCTGACTAACCTGATCAGCTTGAGACCCAACTCTCGAAACCCACAGTACTGACTCCATAATACGCAGATCCTTCCACTTCAAATAACCCAGCAACTCACTCACATGTAAAATAACCTTGTACATAAGAAAGATGTCACCCATAAAAATATACAAACTGCAACTTTCCCATACCTCATGCAATCCCCTTAACAACAAACATAGTAACTGCCAGCTCACAGACCATTAATTCTGTAAATATTGGAAGAGCGTTGCACCACAGGTATTAGTATTTCATCTGAGTATTCAAAACTTGCTAAACAACCAAAATGGCAGAAAGACAGCTTCAAAACAACAGCTTCAATAACAGGCTTTTACTATGTTGAATCCACAATATATGAAATATAGAGCTTTGCTGTTGTAAAAGTCAAGTGGCGTTGTAATTGCACAGCTTTAAAACATGTGGATGTCATAAAAACAGAAAAAAACGAACATAAAAGTGAAGAACCCTTCTGATGTAAATAATGGACAAGCGCTTTCAGCTTTTTCAAGCCTTCTTCAGATCCAAGTAGGTAAGCTGGGTTCAGTGTTTAAAAGTTGGTGTCATCCAATGAAACACCTCAGTGAATGATGAATGTTAACCAATCAAGTTAGTCCATTGCTACACACCTCCATAGCTTGAAGTTAAAACTCTTTATTTAAAACTCTTTGTTTAAAACAACATGACAGTTTGACATTTCTAAGACAGACTCAGACATATTTTCAGAAGGAATATTAGTAAAATATTTTCAGTAGGTTCTGGTTAAAAGAACAAGCTCTGCATAAAAGCCAAGATTTTGAGAGAAAAAGGTGAAAAATTAAAAAAAAAAATAATAATTTTTAGATGGTCATTTAGGGCGCTTCTTTTTATTTCATTTCAACAGTTTCTTTGCGACATCAGAGCCTAAGTTAGTATACCTAAGGTTTCTGTCAATAAAAACAGGTCATAAGTGAGCATAGCTCATTGCTTGTCTATTTTTAAGAAAAGATTTTAAGAGAACACAGCCATTAAGGCCAGGGGGGTTATGTGCCCTCAGCCACATTACCCATTTGGCTTCCTCTCTCTCAGTCAGATTGGTCAGGTCTCCTTCTCTGGAAGTAAAATGTATCTTTGAAATGACCATGAAAACAAAGCTATGCCCCTCATGCTCACGTAAATGAAGAAAAGGAGAATTTGTTTCCTTTCTGTTACGTATATCAGATTGATGTTTGATAATTCTTTCCTTTAGCTTCATATTAGTTTTTCCAACATAAAATGCTGTGCAGGAAGTGCAGGTAGCTATGTAAACAATATTGCTGGAGTATGTGGTTTCGCCACATATCTTTCCTATAGAGGCAAGTGTCTATTCCCTTCCCCGGATTAAGAGATAATCTCACATCCAGAAAGTCAATCATCTCTCTAGATGTTTTTACATCAAATTTCAGGAAAGTAGTGGTCTGTGACAGGAACTTAACAAAGCTTCTTAAATCTTCTTCTTTGCCCTTCCATACAATGAAGGTGTCATCCACAAACCGATTGTACAGAATTATCTGGTCATTCCAAATGTTATTGGCATCCTTGGACCAAGCTCTCTCCCAGTTGGCTAAAACCAAGTTTGCATAACTATTGGCACAGGGCGTGCCCATGGCAACCCCCCATCTCTGCCAATAGTAGCTGTTGTCATAGGTAAAGACATTGTACTCCAACACGATTTCCAAAAGATCACATATCAAATGTGATTCTACCTTCTCTTCAGTTAGAAATTCTCTTACTGCTTCAATGCCATAATTATTTGGTATGGAAGTGAATAAACTATTCACGTCTAGGGTTACCAATAGCAGACTCTCAAGATCATCACGATGTTCTAGAGCTATATACAGATGTTGTAGAAACTCAGCTGTATCTTTAATCATAGTGGAGGCCCTAGGTAGCATCTTTTTTAGTTCTTGTTCAATAAACATAGAAATAGATTCTGTCAACCATCCTCTACCAGCCACAATTGGTCTTAAAGGTGGGCGTTTAAGATCTTTATGAATTTTTGGTAATCCACTGATAGTTGGTACGGTGGGGTGCTCAGTGATGAAGAGATCATGCAAATACTCATTAATCTCTCTTTGCAATAGCATGTCATAAAGAGCCTGCTGGATCTTCTGTTTCATAATATTTAGTCCATTCTTACAAACTCCTGTCTTCAAATTTTTTCTTTCACTTACAGGGGTATGTACACCATTATGAAAACACATGTCCATCCTGCAAGGAATGCTTGAGTTCATTGTAAACCATAGGACTGACCTTCCTATAACAACCCCACCAGCCCCCCAGGACTAAAGTGTCCCATGGTCAGGGGAGGGTTAATCCCAACCATGCAACCTAGACTTCTCAGGTCTTCCTCAGGTTCCTCAACCAATATCTCAGCTTGACTCTCTGCCTCCTGACCGTTTTCTGCTGACCTCAGTAACCCCTGAAGCCTAACACCTTCTTCATACAAATCCTTCAGGAATCTTGCCAAATTTTCATCAGATGACAATTCTGACTTGCTTCCCCTTCTATTCCAAAAAGAAGAGTGATACTTCTAGATGGCTGGGGCACACCTTTGGAACTGTGCTCATCCTCCACTTTCTTCCAATTCCTGTCTCCCGTCTTGTGGCAGAGTCCATAGCTGGATGTTGTTCTGCCCCTCACTGAAGGGTCTGCAATTACCTCAACTACTGGTTGAGATAGCTCTTACACTTCTTGAAAGAAAGCCTTTAGTTGTGCCATAATCTCCTCCCAATGCTTCTTGAGGTCTTGGACTTTTGCCATGTTGAAATAAAAAACACAACATTTGTGATCAGCCTTCCACACTAAGATTGCCCTTTCCCAGCACATTTAAGGGCCCCCACCAACTTTTCCAATTTAACCCCTTAACTTCCTCCTGCTCCCTATCCCACATGAAAGGATAGGGGTGGCTCCCCGCACTTGCTACCTGTCCCTTCAATAACTGAGCTCACTGCCCTTAAAACACTACAGAAGGGGAGAAGAAAGGAGGCAGATGAGAGGGTAGGGGAGGAAAGGGAATCCCCACAGCCTTGAATGAGAAATTGAGAATAACAGGAGAGGGAGAGGAAACAAACTGTCCAGATCTTTCCCAATCCCACATAGTATGTTTTCCTTTATTTACACCACTTTTTCATTGCATTATTACTACTGAGAAGTTAATACAGATGAGAAGATACAGAGATCTCACGGAATTCTTCCACAGTAACCAACCCCGTGGCAAGCCCCTGCCCTCCTCCCTCCTATAGCTCTCAACTTCCTACTAACAGAGTTGAGAACCCAATCTTCAGAAAGTAGGAATAAACAGGGGCCATTCAAACACCAGCCTTACACTAAGAAAATGACAGTACTCAGGAATTTGAATTGGCATGCAAATGTCATGCTGTGAGAAGGATACAATTCTGCTCCTCATTCGTGACTGTTAAACATATCCCCTGAACAGCATGCAAAGCCAAAACAGAGCCATCTTAGACCATCTAAGGTAGGCAAGGGATAAATAAATTAATAAAGAAATAACATGTGCACACCCTACACCCCCTGCTAATTATATATACTAAGACCGAGACTGCACAATCCCCAGGATGGGGAATATTCTACTACCCAGGATTGTCAATCTCACACTCATGTTGACTATCTGCATTATCATCCAAATGCAGCCAGTTAAATAGATGTCAACAAAGCTGCATTTAGGCTAAAATGCAGGACACTCATATGTATGCACACACACACACATTTATATTTCCTGTTTTGGAAACCAGTGACTGGTTATATTACCATTCTGTTTCTGGAAGATTGCTGTCATGCCTCACTAGTGGTATACTTCATTAAGGTATTAAGACAAACATGCAAAATCAAGTCAACTGAGCATGTTTACTATAGAATACTTTAGGCAAAATGTGTGCATTAAATATTTCTGGAACTTTGTGTTTACATATGTTCTATCACTTTCCCATACCTCTCAACTGTAAAGATTTTTGCAGAATGCCCAGAATTGTGCCTCATATTTTAAGTTCATTTTTCAAAAAATCGTGATTTTCTGGTAGATTATTGGCAAGTCATTACAGATTAAAGGCAGAAAGTGATGACAAGCATTTGAGTTTCAAACTTCATACTCTTCAGGAAATTCATGCTAACACAAAACTTGCCATTATATCAACGTTCTAAGTTTATAAGAGCAATATTTAAAAATTGTTCTTATTTCTGGATCTTTGTTCCACCGTTATTTATGGCTTTGTCCAGATTTCTTGCTGAAAGAATTTGAGAGGTATGTCGGCAACTTCTATAGACTAATACAGTTATAATGATGTTTAAAACAACAGGAAATTTTTTTTGGGGGGGGTTCCCCCCACACATTTTTGTGGCACCAAGGTCCCTCAGCCTCTGAGATTAAACAGTGCTCCCTCACCCTTGTTGTTCAAGTACCTTCATAGTTATTATGGCAGTGTGTTTCAATGTTAGAACATGCCATACCTCTCATCATGTAAAGCTATACAATGTATGTATCATTCAATGAACTACATTCTCCTCTTCATAATGTATGGTGAGGTAACTAAGACAGTGAATAAAAATTACCAGACCTACAGACTAACCAGCAAATTGCTACAATGGCATCATTACAACAGGCACTGCACCATCCTTTTATGGAAAAGTAAGAGCTGAGTCACAGGATGACGCCCTCAGTTTACTAGCCAATGTTCCAGTCCTCATCTGTGATCATAACCTTCAGACAGTGACTGAGAGGATGAGATTACTGATCCAAGCAATAAAAATGAGGTTCATTCACAGGCTGCCAGGCTCACTTACAATGACAGAGACAGGAAATCAGTAAGCTAGAAGAATGTTAATGTACACAATCACCGTCCTTCTAAGTAGCGAGGAGACAGTTGAGAAGGTTTGGATACTTTTTTAGTAAAACCTTTGGGTACCTCCCATTGCATGTGCTCTAGGCATCAGCCCACTGGGAGAAAGTTATGGGGCAGAAGCAGGGCATGATGGGGGATTATATTTCCCATTTCACCTGGAAATGTCTGGGCATGCTACAGTATGAGCTGGAAAAGTTTGCTGGGAATAGGAAAACCTGATCTTCTCTACTTAGTTTGCTATAGCAAAACCCTTACTAGGAGAAAAAGTTGAAAAATGCTTGGAAAGATAAAAATATTTTAAATTGCACAGTTTGTTAGAGATATGAATTATCTTACCCTGTTGCTTCCGCACATCTCTTGATGAGAACTGTGATAATCCACCTTTCTATCCAAAATGAATTAATTCAAATGTACAAAAAGGAAAGTTTTGAACAGTTATGATGAAACAAATTCACTTGACATCATCTGCAGTATCACAGTATTTATAATGCACAGACAAGAAAAACAGAAATAAAAAACAGCTGTGTACAGACTTGTCTTCACAAGGTGATATGAAGGAACAAGTTAAACAACAGGCTTTTTGCATAATATTGCCAATGCAACGATAAGCAATTAAATTCTTAAAAAGGTGGTTCATTTATTGAACATTACATCAGAGCTTGTGTTCAAAGATGACACCATCAAATGTAAAGAAATTTACTTAAAAATTCAGAAGAAAAGATGTTTAAGTGTCTATCTTCTGTGTCCCAACTCTGTATCTGACCCCCATTTTCAAGGATCAACCATACCCTCAGGATGATCATAGCTTCACCACTTATAACAATTACTGTACAAATCTGTATATTTGTTTATTATTTATTTTTATTTGCTGACAGAGAAAATTGGCTGGACATTTGACCTTCTCAGCATTACTTTTTATTAGTGCAAAACTAGGTAGAAACTGTTTTGACACTGTAAAACCACATACAGAAAAGTCACCATAATCCGCGGTGGTGGTGCTGCGGTAGCGTTGTCACCTCACAGTAAGGCGCTGTCCGGTTCGATTCTCAGCTAGAGCATCTTCTGCATGGAGACATGCGTGAATGGGCATACCTTCGTTGAAGGTTGTGCGTCAGGGCTGGTAACTAGGCACGTAAAATCAACTACCAATCATTAACGGACCGAAGTTCCGCTGTGGCGACCCCTAACCGGGAAAAGCTGAAAGACACAAACAAACAAACATACTTACAAATGCCAGTTATATAATTTTTCAAAGAACAGTCTGGAACAGTTAACTTGATGTAGGCATTTGCTAACAGTCATAAGCATGAGCATATGGGATTATTTACATAGGATGTACAGATTATATAAACTTGCTACAAAATGAATACAGCACATTATCAGCATATCCAAAGCTCTCATGTAAATGTATCTAACATGTATCTGACTCTTAGAGGTTAAGACAATATGCTAATATACCTAAACCTTACAACTGGCTTGGTTTCAGATCCACAACCTCAGTTTGTCTATTGTGTGACTCCAGGGAAGTCACTTAACAAGACATTGCTCCCAGGTCACCACTGAAAAGGGACTCTGTGTGTCAAGTGGGAATAGCAGATTATTGTTTTATTTTTAACACATACACAAAATAGTTACAAGTTTAAAGTTTGTTTAAAGAAAATAAATGCTTGCAAAATGGTTAACTCTGTGCTCGTGTAGTTTTACTGTATCTTTCTGATAGTGTATTTCATGTGGTAATTAATTCCAGGCAGTGGTTCTACTTTCGGAAAAGGAATTTTCCCCTTCTGAGAGTCCAAAGGGGAGATCTACTTGGCTAGGGTACTTGAGTTTTGTTATATCTATGAGAATAAAAGGTTTCTTCAACAGTCAGTTTAATAATTTTGTAAATTACAGTATTTGGTGGGTGGAGCTCTTTTGTTCACTGATAACCCGTGGAACTGTTCTGACAGTGTGGAGTGTTGTGTGCAGTGTCCAGCAAATTTTATATTCAGTATTTTATAAGAGCTGTGAGATTCCAGTAAATTGCAGTAAGATTGACAGACCATACTGTAGATTAGGTATATACCCACGCCTTTTCGAGGCCTGATGTGCTACAGGCAGTAGCGGCTGGTGACTTCAAATCTCAGGGGGGCTGCAGGAGACGCTGAATGGGCGGGGTCAAAGGGAAGGGGTGTGGTCAACCATAAAGGGGAGGAGCTATGCACAAAACCACAAAAAAACTAACTTTAATTAAATACGCTGCCCTGGGTGGCAAACCATCATTATGAAAGTCCAATCAAGACAAAAATAAGTGTAGAAGAATAAAAATATTTCAATGCATTGGCTGCATGACAGCTTACTTAATATCTAGATGGAAACAAAAGGTTGTGAGGCATGAAAAAATAAATTACTTTTTAAATACATTACTGGAATGCCAGTCAAAATCAAGTATAAGAAAAACCAGAAGCACTCAACTCAAACCACTTCTCCTTGCACTGCAGTTCTAATTATAATATATTCAGCTTTATTAAAGTACCAAGCAACATGCTGAAAGTAGAAATCTATGTGATGCCCCACTTGTAAAAATGTTTCTTATCCAAAAAGACCTGCTGCCTGACAACTTGTTTCATGGGAAAACATGATAAAAGTAAAAATGAAAAGCAAACAAGAAACAAGCTCAAGATACATTGCTTAAAGGATTACTGTACAGGTTATGGACCACACATGATTGGCATTCTGTTTAGTTTACGGGTAAAGCCTGTAGAGATGACTGGAAGTCTCCAACAAGTGTAATGAGCTTTTTAAAATAATGGAATCCTGTCCTTTAATACCCAAGGCTTATACATTATCTAGTCAAGTATTCTCTGCATGGCAACAACAGAAAGGCTTTCAATGTTGGCAATTCTTTAACAGTATGCTTATTAAAGCTTACTTGCATCTTACGATGTCAGACAAGCTTACCTTATGGTCATTAAAGCATTGCTACTTAAACACAGAGCAACAGGCACTTTGAGTAATAAGCATAAATCAACAGTACAAAAATATGACAGAAACCAGACCATTCTGCAAAATCAAGGACAGATGAAAAGCCACTGTAGTACTTATGCAGTGTGTCCTCCCCATCCAAGGTAGATACAACTACTCCTTGCCTTGCTTGGACACATCCAGAGTCACTACATGGGGAGTGGGGTGCAACAAGCATGTCACAATTTGAAATCTCTCTGGCTGACTGTGATGGCCCTGACACATTTGTCATACCTCTCAACTTCAAGAGCAAGAAATCTGGACAAAGCCATACACAGAAGTGGGACAAAGGCACAACAATAAGGACAATTTTTAAATATTGCTCTAATAAACTTAGAAAGATAATAGAATAGGTCTTGCATTAGTATGAATTTTCTGAAGGGTATAAAATCTGAAACTCAAATGTCTGTCATTTTCTAACTTCAGTCTTTAGTGATTTGTCACTAATTTGCCAAAAACACAATTTTATGAAAAATGGACCAAAAATGTGATGCAAAAATATAAAATAGACACACAATACAGCTTCCACCTGTCAAAGAAGGGACACTTTAATATTAGTACTGCTACCTTGAGCAGCTGACAAAATAAAAGAATCTACATGCATTTCAAGTAATCTATAACTTTGATTATTACAGTTATTTCTTAATTGTAAACCCTCCATGTTTTCTTCCAAAATTGCTATTTTGCGGAGGGATTATTATGAGCCAAAAATTGGGGACAGTTGAGAGGTTGGCTATGCCTAATTCTATAAAGCAATTTATTTGCATGTACCTCTCAACCTGTTAATGCAGTAAATCTGAACAAGGCCAAATATATTGGCGGCACATATAAACAGTACTAAAAATTGCTCTTGTATAAATTGAGACAGTTGATAGAACGGCTCTTACTTTAACATGCATTTTTATGAAGGTTATGAAGTCTGAAACTTATTATTTAGTGACTTCTGGCAAATCATTTAGGAATTAAAACTACAAATTTTATGAACAACAAACCAAAAATAAGAAGCAAAAATCTATTCATTCTTTGAAAATCTGGACAGTTGGGAGGTATAGTTCAGCTGGGCCTGTCTGAGTTTGCTGCCCTTCCCCCTGACAAAATAATGGTTGAACTGGAGCCTCTGCAGCCATTCCAATTAACCATTACTTGGCTATTTCACTCCATTTACCATAAACACTAATGTGCATACTGCTTTACTTCAATGATTGGACTTCATTTGAAAGTTTTATTTTGTATTTTACAGCACAAACATTAAGTCATCTGTTAAACAAAGCAATGCAGTCTCACAATGAAAACTTAGCATTAAAACTTCTCTGCCCTTGAAACTCACATTCATTGAAACAGCATTGAAACCCACATTCAAAGAAAATACATTTTGCCAGTGGCAGATAAAGATCAATTTTGGGCTGTTTTCGAATCATAGGCCCCTTGCATATGAAACATACATGTGCTCTTTGATACACCTTCCTCATTGTACTAAAATTATATTCCTTGTACAATACAGTACACTTGTTAGAGGGTGTTTTAAATTTGTTTTGAACATTTTTCCAGTAAGCAATGAAACAAAACATATGCACCCATAATGGCAAAACTGCCCAGTTGAGAACATTTATCATAAAAAGTCTACTCAGACTTCCACAGTCCACCATTATTAGTAAATATACACAATTCTACAGTCCACCATTATTAGTAAATATGCACAATTCCACAGTCCACCATTATTAGTAAATATGCACAATTCTACAGTCCACCATTATCAGTAAATATGCACAATTCTACAGTGCACCTTTATCAGTAAATATGCACAATTCTACAGTCCATATTCAGTGAATTCAGTTCTTGCCATAGCTGTCAACCTTAGCACAAAAACCTGGACGAAGCCAATAATGGGGAATACAGTCCTAAAAATAGGGACAAATTTTAAATATTCATCTTATAAACTTAGAAAATTGCTAGAAAAAAGGTTGTGCTACTATGTATTCTGAAGAACATGAAGTTTGAAATTCAAATGCCGGTCAATTTTACTGCGGACAGAACAAAAACAATTTTCAGCAGAGACGCAGGGATTAATACTGCAGACACGTCTTTGTAAAATGGCAGGGCACCAGAGCAAATCCACACAAATACAGGGAGGAGATGCAGACAGAAGCCACCCCAACCAAGAATCAAACCAGAAAACCTATAGTTGTGAGGTAACAATACTATCACTGCACCATCAATTATACAAGGAATTAAACATTCAGAAACCTGAAGTCTGAAATTCAAATGCCTGTCAATTTTACTGCGGACAGAACAAAAACAATTTTCAGCAGAGACACAGGGATTAAAACTGCAGACACATCTTTGTAAAATGGCAGGGCACCAGAGCAAATCCACACAAACACAGGCAGGAGATGCAGACTCCAAACAGAAGCCACCCCAACCAAGAATCAAACCAGAAAACCTATAGCTGTGAGGCAACAATACTACCACCGCACCATCAATTATGCAAGGAATGAAACATTCAAAAACCTGAAGTCTGAAATTCAAATGCCTGTCAATTTTACTGCGGACAGAACAAAACCAATTTTCAGCAGGGATTAAAACTGCAGACACGTCTTTGTAAAATGGCCGGGCACCAGAGCAAATCCACACAAACACATGGAGGAGATGCAGACTCCACACAGAAGCCACCCCAACCAAGAATCAAACCAGAAAACCTATAGCTGTGAGGCAACAATACTACCACTGCACCATCAAATCTGCAAGGAATTAAACATTCAGAAACCTGAAGTCTGAAATTCAAATGCCTGTCAATTTTACTGCGGACAGAACAAAAACAATTTTCAGCAGAGATGCAGGGATTAATACTGCAGACACGTCTTTGTAAAATGGCAGGGCACCAGAGCAAATCCACACAAATACAGGGAGGAGATGCAGACAGAAGCCACCCCAACCAAGAATCAAACCAGAAAACCTATAGTTGTGAGGTAACAATACTATCACTGCACCATCAATTATACAAGGAATTAAACATTCAGAAACCTGAAGTCTGAAATTCAAATGCCTGTCAATTTTACTGCGGACAGAACAAAACAATTTTCAGCAGAGGCAGGGATTAAAACTGCAGACACATCTTTGTAAAATGGCAGGGCACCAGAGCAAATCCACACAAACACAGGCAGGAGATGCAGACTCCAAACAGAAGCCACCCCAACCAGGAATCAAACCAGAAAACCTATAGCTGTGAGGCAACAATACTACCACCGCACCATCAATTATGCAAGGAATTAAACATTCAGAAACCTGAAGTCTGAAATTCAAATGCCTGTCAATTTTACTGCGGACAGAACAAAACCAATTTTCAGCAGGGATTAAAACTGCAGACACGTCTTTGTAAAATGGCAGGGCACCAGAGCAAATCCACACAAACACATGGAGGAGATGCAGACTCCACACAAAAGCCACCCCAACCAAGAATCAAACCAGAAAACCTATAGCTGTGAGGCAACAATACTACCACTGCACCATCAAATCTGCAAGGAATTAAACATTCAGAAACCTGAAGTCTGAAATTCAAATGCCTGTCAATTTTACTGCGGACAGAACAAAAACAATTTTCAGCAGAGATGCAGGGATTAATACTGCAGACACGTCTTTGTAAAATGGCAGGGCACCAGAGCAAATCCACACAAATACAGGGAGGAGATGCAGACAGAAGCCACCCCAACCAAGAATCAAACCAGAAAACCTATAGTTGTGAGGTAACAATACTATCACTGCACCATCAATTATACAAGGAATTAAACATTCAGAAACCTGAAGTCTGAAATTAAAATGCCTGTCAATTTTACTGCGGACAGAACAAAAACAATTTTCAGCAGAGACGCAGGGATTAAAACTACAGACACATCTTTGTAAAATGGCAGGGCACCAGAGCAAATCCACACAAACACAGGCAGGAGATGCAGACTCCAAACAAAAGCCACCCCAACCAAGAATCAAACCAGAAAACCTATAGCTGTGAGGCAACAATACTACCACCGCACCATCAATTATACAAGGAATTAAACATTCAGAAACCTGAAGTCTGAAATTCAAATGCCTGTCAATTTTACTGCGGACAGAACAAAACCAATTTTCAGCAGGGATTAAAACTGCAGACACGTCTTTGTAAAATGGCAGGGCACCAGAGCAAATCCACACAAACACATGGAGGAGATGCAGACTCCACACAGAAGCCACCCCAACCAAGAATCAAACCAGAAAACCTAGAGCTGTGAGGCAATAATACTACCACTGCACCATCAAATACGTAAGGAATTAAACATTCAGAAACCCTTAAGTCTGAAATTCAAATGCCTGTCAATTTTATTTAACATTTTTTAATCAGGACAGTCTGACTTGGAACAAATAAACAATTTTCAGCAGAGGCCCAGGAAGAAATAATGCAGACATGTCTTTGTAACATGGGAGGGCACAAAAGCAAACCCACACAAACACAGGGAGAAGATACAGACCCCACAAAGAAGGAACCCCAGCCAAGAATCAAACCCAAGAACCTGCAGCTGTGAGGCAACAATGCTACTACTACACCATCAAATATCAAGCATTGCAACATTTACAAACCACAGATATTATGAGGAACAGATCAGATCGAATATGAGGTAAAAATCTGAAATTTTTTTACAAATGGTGGTGGGTAGGGAACTCAAGTCTTTAACACCTGCATACAGGGTACAGGGTTCAAGCCTGAGGCATTCCCTACCACACCACCATAAGCACCTGGGGCATTTACACACACACACACACACACACCAGTAAAGCATAAGCACCATACACAAACTCCAGTAAAGCACAAGCACCATACACAAACTCCAGTAAAGCACAAGCACCATACACAAACTCCAGTAAAGCACAAGCACCATACACAAACTCCAGTAAAGCACAAGCACCATACACAAACTCCAGTAAAGCACAAGCACCATACACAAATAAAAAGCACAAACTCAAGCACCATACACAAATAAAAAGCACAAACTCAATAAAAATAAACATTGTAAATTAAAAGGCACCTTACCTGAATGAATACATCCAGAGTTAACGTCCGTACATACATCCTTCCTGCGCAATACTGAAGACCCGCGAGATCCCAATGCTCCTTCCCGACGCCGACGAGATCCCTAAGGCTCTGTCCCGAGTCCCTGCTGCTCCTCTTGCAGTCCGGACGCGTCCCATAATCCTGGCGGGTCTGTGCACTGTAAAAGTGCACAGACGTCTCCTTGTGTCCCCCTATGGGGACGGCCGGGCTGCCTTGAGCATGCGCATAGACCGATAAGTCGGGACTCGGTCCATGCGCGAAGTCCGCGAATTTTAAAAAAATATTTTTTTTTATTTTTCATTTTTTTTTTCTTTCTTTTTTTATTTTTCATTTTTTTTTCTTTCTTTTTTTATTTTTGAGGGGGCTGCAGTCCGGCAGCCCTATGCCACGAGCCGCCCCTGGCTACAGGGGAGAGCAGGTGTGAAAGTTTCTACTATAGCATTAGTTGGGATAAAATCCTCCATATTGCTGTTTATTTGTGTAGTTTAACTTATTAACATTTATCAGAAAGCAGTTAATTGTGTGACATTCTGGACTGCCAGCAAGCTAGATTACAATTGCCTACAGCTGTGAATTACAAAAAAAAATGAAATGTGAGAAAGTATTTTCAGCTGAACAAGAAAAGCAGCTTTTTACATTTTTTGCTCAGTTGAAGTAACTTTCTTACATTAAGTGTGCCTAATCATAGAAGTAGATGCTAAAAATTCAGAACACGCTTGTTTCAGAGGAGCAAAGGTACTGTGTGCGGTCTGCCTTTCAAGTGCTATCTATGTAAATGGCAAAAGGCAGCCCACATAGTCAGCAGAACAAGTGTGATTGACACCGCAGTTAGCTGTCAGCATTAATTAGTTAAATGATAAAGTAGGGTCAAGAATGACAACTAGAAATCTTTGCTGGATGACATCTGGGATTTGACTTGAATGGGGAGCAATTAATTTAAGGGATGGGCTTGCTACTAGCCTTTAAGTGGAGGCAGATAGCTTAATTGTAAGTTTGCTATTGCTGGTCTACTCCCATATGGTATTAAAAGTTAATTGTTCTGACTGTTGTAGGATGAAGAAGGAAGGGTCAATTTAGCTAGCAGGATGTCATTAATAGACACGATATTTAAAGATTGGAGGTTAGTGATGATGTGATTTATAAAAAGGGAGAAGAGAAGAGAAGTGTCCCAAATATAGATCACCGGTGTACTCTGCAGATGAATATACCCAAGTCAGATGTATTTGTGTTCATACTTGCCATGAAAGTATGATTTGATAAGCAGTTTGTCCTAAAGTTGAACTTTTCCAGCTTGTTAATAAGGAGAAATAATTTACTGAACATAATGTTCAGGTAATGTCTATAAACATTCCACACAAGGAAATCCACAGGTATGGCGGGTGCACGGACCAAACCAAACCAATGAAGCACAAAAGAATGTCCAGCACCAAAAGGTGAAAAAATAAACTGTTTAATGTGGCAGCTCCAGCAAATGGTGTAAAATTACACCATATAAGCAAACCGGTTTTAACAAAAATAAGCCTTCTTCTTTGCAATAGTACAGTGAAAGACGCACTCAATGTGTTTAGTCATCCTCATCAGAAAACAAGCATCTCAGTGGATAATCAACTTAAACATACTATGACCCACGTCACTGCCTAGTTCAAATTTACTATTACTGATGAGGTCACAGGGAACAGAATGTTCAAGACAGGCTGGCATACTATGTTAAATAAAAAATAATCCAGCTGGATCATCAGGTTGGGGGGTTTGTTTAAAGCTGGTCTAAATGAGTTAAGTTGATTATCCAATGGGATGCTTGTTTTCTGATGAGGATGACTATAGTGTGTCTTTCACTGTTATTGCACTGAGGAAGGCTTATTTTTGCCGAAACCTGTTTGCTTATATGATATCATTTTACACCACTTGCTGGAGCTGCCACATTAAACAGTTTATTTTTTCACCTTTTGGTGCTGGACATTCTTTTGTGCTTTAATGTCTATAAACATCCCATCTACATTATTGTAAATTTTACCTCTTGCATTGTATAAGGAGTTAGTATACCAAAAGCATTTTAGAACCCATTCTATGCATCACACAGGATACAGTATTTGTTGACAGGGTTAAGCAAGTGATAATATATTTTTTTAATATTTTTCTAGCAGTCACAGGATTGCTATATGTCAGAAGACATTGTAGAAGATGGAGAGGCTACTTTCTGAAATGGTATGACTGTTGCATGTTTAATGGCTCTATTATAGATCAATATTAGCAGTGACAGAGTGACTGAAGATGAATGCCAGTGGTTTATGTGTTAGGGGGGGTTGCAGTTTATTATACCATGACCCCCCCAAAACGTGCACGCTGATTGGCCAGCGTGCCCATTGTAAATCGAGTTATACTAATGGAAAAAGGTCCGGTCGCCCGGACTTTTTTCCATTAGTATAATTCTTTTTTTTAAAACACTGTCTCGCTATGTTAAATGGGTTTAACATAGCGAGACAGCTTTAAAATAAGCAACGGAGATCTCCGTTGCTTATTTTAAGCTGTCTCGCCATGTTAAACCCATTTAACATAGCGACAAAGCTTTAGCAGAAGCAAAGATCTTTTTTAGTGCACGCTATGTTAATGAGTTTAACATAGCGAGACAGTTTAAAATAAGCAAACGGAGATGTCCGGTGCTTATTTTAAAACTGTCTCGCCATGTTAAACTCATTTAACATAGTGAGACATTAAAAGCAACGGAGATCTTGCTTTCTCCGTTGCTTTTGCTCACAACTCTGATGTACTGCGCAGGCGCGCCAGTACATCAGAACTGCCGGATGCCAGACATCTGCGGAAGGGCAGTAAACAGGCATTATACTATGCCATTATTTAAGAAAAGTAGCAGTTTCTTTTCTTAAATAATGTCATAGTAATAACACTTCTGGGTGTGGGTAATGCTAAATTACCACGGTTGGCTTTGTTTGGGCCTCGGGACCAAACCACGCCAACCGTGGGTAAATTTAGCATTACCCACACCCAGGCGTGGGTTATTGCTATAATATACCAATTTTCCTGTGTAGTTAAAATGTGAGCCATTATGTCTGTTAAGGGGTACTTCTTCAGTGCTCTTAACATATTAGCACCTGGTTGCTTATGTGAAGAAGATTCTGTTTGATCTGTGATTATGTCTAAAGAGATTTTTAGATATTGTTTATATTCCTTAGCAAAGCTGATATGATACAAGAATGGGTTGAAATGGAACAGCATGAGTTTGTTATTGATAGAGTTATGAAGTGACTAGTTAAAGTTTTAATGGCTTTAAGGAATGACTTTGGGGGGAGGTAAAGCTGACTCCTTGATTCTGAGGTACGTAGCCTTAGCAGCATTAGTGACAGTTCTACATGCTTTTCTTAGTCTAATTGCACCTGTTTTTTTTTTCCCCATAGGGCTTTCAAGCATTATTTCTTTGACACATTATTACATTATGCCCAGTAGTCAACCAGAGGCAGATATTTCCCCTTAGCTATGTCTGTGTTAGTGAAAACAGATTGTCCTAAATGGTGCATAGACAGGAAAAGAAGTAGGTCTAACATATGTTGTGTTCTTTTGCATATATATGTATATATATATATATATATATATATATATATATATATATATATATATATATATATATGGATCTATATGAGTTCGTCGACAGGTCATAAGAACGACACTCACTTCTTCGACACGACATCATCGACCGTTCGTAATATCGACAGGTCAGGTATGCGATCTTCCCCCTTGCAGGACCCATGTTAGCACTTGTTTCTGTGTTAAGGTAAATTGTATAGAGTCACGTAACACCCTACTCGCGTCAACACAGAAACAAGTGCTAACATGGGTCCTGCAAGGGGGAAGATCGCATACCTGACCTGTCGATATTATGAACGGTCGATGATGTCGTGTCAAAGAAGTGAGTGTCGTTCTTATGACCTGTCGACGAACTCATATAGATCCATATATATATATATATATATATATATATATATATATAGTGGATATAAAAAGTGTACACACCCCTGTTAAAATGCCAGATTTTTGTGATATAAAAAAATGAGACCACAATAAATCATTTCAAAACTTTTCCCACCTGTAATGTGACCTATAACCTTTGCAATTCATTTGAAAAACAAACACATGTTATAGGGGAAAAAATATAAAAAAAAAACATACAATATGCTTGTTGCATAAGTATAACCAATGAATAAAGCATTGAAGAGTTCACCAGATAGCAAAACCAACTTTAATAAGCACACAAACAAAAGAATGCCTTAACTGGATCACCACGTTTTCATCAGTCTAACTTCATCGGATCAGCATACCAACTTCAAGTAACCCTTTATATACAGCCCCTAATAAATCAATTAACAAATGTTCCACATTTAAAGGCACAATACAAAATAAAGTATATAAAAGACTGTCATGAAAAACTGTCATACAAGTCTGTGCATGTAGATCCTATATAACTTAAAGTCATAAAAAGTGAGTTCAATGATGATAAAATACAATAAAAATTTAGATACATGTGGAAATAATAAAACAAATGAACAGTGAACATTTAAAACATTTAAAATCATTTAAAGACTGATGTACATAAAACCAAATGTAGGTAAAAATGTCATGAACCTAAAATGCTTCAGAGCCTGCTGTGTGTAAAATCATAATGCAACCTCGCCATCTACTGGACAAAAGTAATATTATTCAGAGTTTTGCAGCTCTTAGTTTTAAGACTGACCAGTAAAACCATGTCATTAAAGCCAGGGTGTTTATTTGTTTCTAACACCAACTGCC
The DNA here is from genome assembly GCF_019279795.1 of Protopterus annectens. Classification (NCBI taxonomy): domain Eukaryota; kingdom Metazoa; phylum Chordata; order Ceratodontiformes; family Protopteridae; genus Protopterus; species Protopterus annectens. Next base: position 891,409,249 of record NC_056741.1, on the reverse strand, counting down.
AGTACAATACTCTGTACTCTAGGTGGGTCTCCCAGGGTCCACCCTTAGGATCAACTGGTAGTATTTCAATCACGAAGAAATAAAACTGTGCTCCTGTACAATCTAAAGTGTGTTTGTGTAAGGCATTATTTGGATTCATCTTTTTTATATCATACCTGTGTTTGTACATTCTAGACTTTAGTTTCCTTTCAGTCTTGCCTATATAAAATGCCTCACATTTACCACACACAGCTAAATAAATGAGACCATTGGTGTTACAATTGTCAAAACCCAAGGTTTTAATAAGCCTGTTCCTAGCTTTCAAATAGTATGTGT